>NW_008655399.1:32865-60869 GCF_000695815.1 Acanthisitta chloris | reverse complement strand
GGAAGTCACTACCTCAGCTACCCAGGAATGGTGAGATTCAACCAGCTTCTCTACTGCTGTACAGCATTCAAACCACCAGCAAAAGTAGTCATCTGTATCCCTTCAGCTTCATTTACACTGCTGAAAAAATGAGGATGCTCTTCTGTCTTCTCCTAATGAGGGTGCTCTTGTCACCCTTTGCCCTCAAAATACTTGACACTGCACAGTATAGACCACAGTACTTGCATCTCAGTTCTGATCCCTTTTGAACTGTGGATTATGAGGAAAATGGTTTGAAACCTGGTGAGAACAGTGCAGCAGTGAGTCTGGAAAGGATTTAGCAGCCCTCTATTTGGGAAATGGGCCCTAGATTTCATCTCAGGGCAGCTGATGGGAGCCCTGCTGCTGCTTAGACTTTTCATGGTGCATAGATATCTCTGCTGTTCACTGGACTTGTTTGTGGCATCAGCATCTCAGTGGAGACTGGAGATTTTTAATTTTCTTCTTCTCCTCTGCCTTGTGCCTTGCTTCTGTGTATATTCCTTCCTGAAACAGGAATCGTGCAAAATATCCTCACACTCCTTTTCAAGCTCTTGGAATTAGAAACACCCTTCCCCTCTGCCTCTCCCAGCCAAGTGATCTGTGCAGCAGAGCTGGGAGCAGGGAAGGGATGGGACGGGAAGGGACAGGAAGGGAGGAGGAAGAGGAAACCATTCACCCCACCCTTCCAACCAGAAGCAGCAACCTGAAGCAGTCACTCTGATGGAAGAAGGGAAGAGAAGAGAAGACAAAAGGTGTTCCCTCCCCTCGCCCTGTTAGGATCATCATTGCCAGAGGTAATACACACATGGACACCAGTGACCCTTGCCAGAAACACATATGATGGCAATGAAAAACTGGTATCATTGTAAGTGAAGCTGTAGTCCCTGACAGGCTTGTAGCTTGCTTTGGGAAGGTGGCCTGACATCTCCTCCACTTGAAGAGAAGACAAAAGGTGTTCCCTCCCCTCGCCCTGTTAGGATCATCATTGCCAGAGGTAATACACACATGGACACCAGTGACCCTTGCCAGAAACACATATGATGGCAATGAAAAACTGGTATCATTGTAAGTGAAGCTGTAGTCCCTGACAGGCTTGTAGCTTGCTTTGGGAAGGTGGCCTGACATCTCCTCCACTTGATTCAGTTTACTTAAAGCTGTGCCCCAGCTGTCAAAATTTCTCTCATCAGAAAGTAAAGCTAGAACCGAGTTAGGACAAAAGTAATCCAGTTAGGACAAAAGTTGTCCTCTCTCCAACTGTTTTTTGGAAGGCTGGTGTGAAGGACTTGAGCAACAGGGACGTGTATATTTGTTCCCTGAAAAGAGGAAGGGTCATTAAACTGGAACATCTAGCATGCTTTTGAAAGAATTACATTACATCAAAAGGAGCCAGAAATAAGATTCCATTTGTTAACTTCGCTAATCCATTAAAAATATATTGGGCAACTGATCTACCATTTGTAACACTCCGCAATCTGTTTTAGGGTGAGGAAACAATGTCCTACTGCGTTTAGGTGTGGTGTGTTCTCAGAGCACATAAAGCTTTCAGCAGCTTTGTATGAGGCAGATTTGGATTTTAGGTAACAGCACATATTGAATCAGCTGGGGAAAGAAAGCCCCATCAGAGGTCTACCAGTAGTAACTCATCTGGAATTTCAAATTATCAGTGGATATATTTATCATATTATCCCCATATTTATGATGGGGAGGAGGAAGGAGGTGTCCAAAACTGCAAATTGTCAATTTGTTCTGGTTCTGGCCAAGACAGGGTTAACTTTTGGAGCAGCCAGAAAGGGCACACTAGGACCCTGCGGTTATTCTCTACCCACCCAGGCCGTGCGAGGGGCCGGGGGTACCCTTTGTTCCCATGCCGGTTCAGTCGGTGCCGGTGAGTGCGTTCGGGCAGTGCTGAGCGATCGAGTCGTTTGCCTGTCTTGTACACTCTGTTATTTCTATAGTTGTTGCCGTTCAATTTTCTTACTTCGTTGCTGTTTGCTTAGTAAATTGTTCTTATCTCAACCCGTGATCTTCACCTTTCGTGCCTCCATCCCACCGCAGGGGAAGGGGGAGCAGGAGTGAGTGAGCGGCTCGTGGTCTGGGGGGTTTCAGTGGGAACACTAAATCAGGGAATACCACTCCTAAACCACGACACAATTCACATTCAGTACTTCAAACTGAGCCAAGTCATTCTCGCTTTTTCTTTTAAACCGGACATAACTAGAAAATAATTGAGTGGTTGAAATGAAAGATTTCACCTTGGGTAATACTATATTGTACTGAGTATTCATAGTAAGAACAAGTTAACTGCCTTGTTCTCCATCGTTACAGAAAACTAAAGAGAGGATGTAAATGACCTGAGAAAATTATTCTTCTATTTTAATCTTATTAATCTTTTCTCTTCTGTTCCAGTTAAAACAAAAGCAAGAGCCTTGGAGACAGATTGACTCTGTAATAGGAAAAGCATAGTTTGGAGAATCTTTAAGACTATGCTTTGCCTGTCCTGCAGCTTTAAAATTAAGGCGTTTCCTATTTTTCAGCAGAATGAGATTGTACTCTGAAGAGAAAATGTGTTTCTGAAATGAAAAATGTAGCTTCATTCAGGACACTTTTTTATAACATCTAGTGGTCTGACAGCAGAGATGGTAGCTAACAGCAGAAATTGTATGATAGGCATCTGACGCTACTAATCCTGGTCAAAAAATATCCTGAAAGGATTAAATTTGCCTAAGAGGACAAAAAAGAACAAAGCCTGAAAGGCAAGCAACAACATGGCTGTGCACACAGCAGTATCAACCCATGGCTAATATTTCTCATCTTGCTGGGAGTTCTAAATTTAGGGCTTCAAGTAAGGGAGCTGACTTATGAAGGACCTTACACTACCAACCACAGTTAATGGGAAGAGGTAATACCTCATGCCTTTCCAAATCAGGACGTTTAAAGTATACTGTGAACATCCAGCCTTTACTTCTTGCCTTCAGTTTCCCCAGGGGAGATCAGGCTGATGAGGGACACTTGCTGGCAAAGGGTTCATCGAGGAGTGAGCTCTCTCCATCAAATCTGGGTCCTCATCCTTCTGTGGGATCTGCTCATGGGGGTCCCCATGAATCTGCCAAGAATGACAGGGTTCCATGTGGACTGGCTGAGTCCTCTGCCAGGAACAGGCATGGGCATCTGGCCCAGGGAAACATGATTTTAGGCGCTTACATGAAAAATGATCACTTCATTGCTTTTAGGGAAAAGCCTGCATGACTTCAGTTGAAATATTACTTCTGTCTTACGAGACGCCACTTTCATGGCTGACACATCTCCAAGGCAAGAAGAATTTGCTCAGAGGTCAGTGACACAGGATTTTGGAGCAGGCAGCATTTGTGACTGTGTTGAGAAGTCAATAAAAGCAGATGAACGTGGTGTATAGGTAAAGGCATGCAGCTACTGCAGGAAACCTGGTGCTGTTATCCCCCCTCTGCCTTTGGCCAAAGCTGATAAGCACTGGAGAGTAGGACAGAATGGAGGAGAACATGGGGACAGGATGAACCTCCACATCCACGGCTGCCCCACTACAGACCCTACCACAAGCGGGCCACGGCAGCCTTAATAAGCTGCAAAGGGAAATGAAGCATTCTCTTTAAAATGGGATAGCAACCTCTGCCCATGCCCAATGGGAATGAAACAGGTGAGACACAGAAGGCAGCCAGTGCACCAGGCTGTGCAGGAGCAGGGCTCTTCAAGAAAGGACTGTGTCCCATCCTGTGGCCCTCATGCAACCTGCATCATCTCTGCTCCTGTAATTCTCAAAGTGCCAACACGGGGAGGCAGCCCTTGCTATGGCATCTAAACAGAAGACAACCTCACTACTAAGAGCTCCTCCTTTGAATAGCTTCCCCATAGCACCCAGAGGAAGACATACACCTCCAAACACCCTTCAGATTTAAAACGCAGAGTAGTGATACAGCATCTTTCCTCCAGGCCTGATCTGGGCAGGTTCCATCCATGAGGACATCCTCCTGTAGCAAAGGCTTCCCAGCCATCTGGCTCTAGAGGGACTTGTTTCCAGGAAAACATTTACCTCAGACCCTGATTCTTCCCTTACATGAGGTTCTGGAAGTGGTCAGCCTGCTATGATTTACCCTGACTCCCAAAGTAGCCCTTCAAAGCCCTTCTCTGAGAGAAGAGATCTGGAGCTTTCTTTATGACAAAAAGCAGCCAGAAGAAGCAGCATCAAGAAAACTGGCAGCTGGATGGAGAAGAGTCCCCTCTCTGCTCCCACTCCAAGACCACAGAGGGGGAAAACATTTGCTATTTAGCCATTATGCATTTTCTTTGGTTGCAGTGAGCTGGTCAGTCATACCATGCATTAATATGAATTAGTCGCAGTAAATGCTGTTTCTCTCTTATATGGCTGTCATAGGGAAGTTGAGCACATTTATGGGGTGATAGGCAGAAGAACAAGGACAGTACTGTAGAAGGCAAGGCTTCACTATTTCTGCCACTCATGGGCCAACTTGGTATTTTCTTAATTTTGAGCATTGCCAAATGCTCAAATTGCTTCTGTTTTTCTCCTTTATAGCTGTAAAAGAAAAGTGATTCCAAATTGAGAATGGAAACCTGGTGTGTGTTTGAACACTTCCATGCAGGTGAGATAATCAAGAGCTGTGAGCATGTAATGTCTAGGGAAAAGGAAAGAACTTTGATAGAGCCATTATCATTCCAAATGAAAAGAAAATTATGTTCCCTTAGGTTTCTATGATTTTCTTTCCCATCCCCACTCTTTTCAGTCATTTGCTCTCAAGGACTGGCTCTTTTTCAGTCTCTGAAAATGGCCTAAGCAGTTCAAAGAGAGGAGGAGATAGTAGGAACTTGGGGATAAGAGTCTGAGAGTAACTTTCAAGGCAAATATTACAGCTTTAACAGTTACACAGGGCAGATATCCACTGTACCTAGGAGAGTGCTCTGGGATGTTGCTAGGAGCAAGTTGCTGATAGTGGCTGCAAATATATCTGTTGATGAAATGTTAAGTTCCTTGACAGAGCTTTTGGTTTTTCAAAGTGACACTTTTCCATTAAAATTTACATCATAAGAATTTGAGGTGAGACAAAATTGGAACCACTTGTTGACTGAATCTGGCAACTGGTTGAAAAAAAGCATAGGACTGAAGAGTCCATTCTTACAAATTGTAGTGTTAAAATCCAACTAACTGTCATCTAATCCAACTGCAGTGGAACAAAGTGCTTGGCCATGGAGCTCTCTTTACAGACTAAGGATCAAGGTTTGCTAAACAAGAGCTACAGCCCCTCATTCCTGTATCTCTCAGGAACAAAATTATAGCACAGAGTATTTTGAAATAACTAAAATTCCTGGCAAAATCTAGTGTGTTTTTTTGTTCCAAAAGGAACAAACATTAGACCCAATAAAATCTTTGCTTTGCTTTCCAAGCTATGGGAATTTCTCCTCTTGTCCCACAACCTCATCCATTGTGCCTGCTGCTTTCCCTGCCAAATCATCTGCATGGGGAAGAGAGAAGGGGGAGATGACTGTAGCCTAAGGAAAATTACTTCAAAAATATCAAAAGAAAGGATTTATAATTACCTGCCCAGATTGCCATTCATAAACACTGAAATCCAAAGAAATGATGCATATTCCTGGGGAAGGGTTCTGGTCACAAAAACCCTGTTGGCAAAGCTCCTGTGGATTTCAGTGGGTGTGGACTTTGTTCTCTGATTTAGGTACTCTCTGAAGAGCATAACAAGTCTGCATGCAGACCTAAGAGGCTTGGGAGGTGTTAACTAAGGTGTGTGAGTTAATTCCAAAAATAGCAGCTATGGGAGTGTTCCTGACCACAGCTTTACTCATTCCTACCCAACAGCTTCTTTGGACCCAAACATGCGAAAGGCTACACACAGTGTTAACTTTAGGTGTGTGTGTAGTCCCTTATCCATGACCTCCCTAGACATGTAGACAATGGAATAGTTGGGACCATGGACAGTTTCATTATTATGAATGATGCTTGTTACAAGTGTCTGTCTAGCAGAAAACCCTTAGGTTCACACTTTAGAGCAAAGATTTCAAATCACAGGTAAAGAAGATAGCAAAGTTTGTATTTCAGAGAACTAGGTGAATGAGAGGCTGATCTCCTAAACTCAGCTTTGCTTAGTTTTACATACTATAGCTTATTAAATACTCACAGATTAAACATGACTTCATCTTTAACAGCTTCTAAACGTTATGATCTCAGATGATGGCAACTTCTAGATCTGATATTACAAAGCAACATGCTACCAGCTATTCAAAATGAAACTTACTTTTTTATTGGAGAAGAGCTATGCATTAAAGCTCAAATTCATGAAAAAGAAAGCCCTTAGACTTATCTCAAGGTTAGTGTAAAACACGTGCATAAAATAAAGCAGATGTTTACATGTTTTCCTGTATCAGGATCTGAACAAGTTGGTTTTGCTGAATAAGCATAGAAAGACCACAGGTCTCCAAACAAATCAATTTCAACTATTTCCAGTAAATATTTTCATCTTACCTTGTGTATCCCTGTCAGCTATGATGGGTTGAAGCCAGATTCCTGCAGGGAAGAAAAATGAATGCACAACAGTATTGAAAAGTGACCTTCGCTGTGTTGTCTTTCTGCTTGTAGAAACAAAAACAACCAAACAAGTATTTTGGCATTTTTATGTACAAAACCATGAACAGCATGTTAAAAGATTATATTTTACAGTTTTATACAAATTAACAATTTAAAAGTTACACCTCAGCAGTCATTTATGTCATGTGACTGGACTACCAATCATAATAATAATAAACCAGGAGATTTTTAAGCTAGCACACTTCTGAGTATTCAACCAAAATGGAGAAAAATGGGGAAAACACATAATATATCTTAGGAGTAGTAATGTCCTGTTATTGTTAAAAAACTGCTGGGACCTCATTAGTGACTATGAAAACATCATCTGTGAATACTGTGAGGCAATAAATCTACAGTGTCCAAGGAAGAGGGGGGGAAGAGAGCAAGCACAACGTGTGTATTTGCCATTTTTTCTTACCCAGCTGTGAGTTAGTAATTTCCATCTCTGCTTGCCAAACAGCTTCCAGAAACTATTACTGATTATGTGAATTCAATAGGCTGCTAATGAACGATAAGATAATGGGTCTATGCTCAAGACTGCAGGAGACAAATAGTTGTTTAGATGTCAAAAATTCCTTTTCCACTTGGGTCATTTCACACACACACACACACACAGACACACATGCTTTTGAGACCACAATTTTTAGCTGTGTAGCTCCAAGCCAGGGCTGATGATGCTGCAGGTATGGTATTTCACCTCCAAATGAAATACTATTTTTTGTAGTATACCACTGATGATCAATTTTCCATAGCTTTTACTAAAGCAAGCAGTGCTTTAAAAATAATGAACTAACAGGTTTTTTTGAAGGGAAGAATGAACTGAATGAAGGGTGAAAGGCAAATAACTTCTTGATGAACTCTGAAATATATTTGTGTAAATAACTGGTATTTTGCAAGACTTAGCATGAGACCCTTAAACAGATTTGTGATAGAACTTACCCACCATAGCTATGTCAGCAGTACTTTATAATGCTTTTCACCCCAGATGATTTTATCATCTGTCAGTCTCATACTGCCATAGTGTGACCAGGCCCAAATCCTTTGCTGTCACAAATGCATGCTCTTGTGTTACTGTGGAGTTTGGCCCTGTGTTTTCACAGCTCACATCACCCATCATTGAAATGTGACTACTTCTACTAAGGAAAAGCAGCACTGCCAGTGAGATTGTTTTTAGCAGGGGAAGCAAAGAGCATTATAGCCAACTAAAATGACTTGAGCATTTATGTAGGAAGAACACAAGGTAATGACCTTGGAGTCATTAATTGGAATTCCTTTAGGGCACTGGGTCTATCCACTTATATATGTCTGAGAAATTATACCCGATCCCTAATGGCCATAAGTATAGCAGAGACTGAACAAGTGGAAACTATTTGCTGTTGAAAATTATATATTGATTTTTGCACAGAAACCTGAATTTTTTTTACTGTGAACTTTCACTTTAGATACATTTCTTCCATTTGGTTTCAGTGCACTGGAACCTTGGTAGGTGATGGTCAGCAGCTGGATAACTCATTCATACATTGTACCTGTGAAAGGCACTGCAAACTGAAGGTGATTTACCTTCTGGACACCGGATATCTTGTATCTGTATGTGAAAATAAAGTATTGGGAAGTAAATGTCACTAAAAAATCTGACATTCCCAATACCAACCTCAGGAACTGGCAAAGTCGGCAGTTGTCTAGCACAGTGCCCTGCCAGAGCAGTAGAAGAGCTGTTTCCAGTCGTTTGTTTATGCTGTAGATGTGGAAAGTGAGGCTTATATATGTGGGAGAGGCTGGCTTTAGGTGATGCTGGGTAACTCCAATCTCCCTCAGGTGGCAGGAAGAGAGGCAAGTCCATTCCTCCCACGGCTGCCTCCCAGAGCTCCCTTTCTCAGCTCTGCTTTTCTCTTTTTCCCACGGAAGGAGCAGCCTGGTCCCAGGTGAGTCCTAAGGTCTTGAACAGCTGAGTTCTGCTTAGTTTCAGAAAAGCTTTGAGCCAAGTCTGTGCAATCCCAGTACACAATCTCATAGATGGCTTGAAATACACAAATAGTTGTTTTATTCAGAAAGCCCTGGCTTATTTAATGGACTATACTATTTACCCTGGAATTCACTCATTATTAAACACCACCTCCACAGCATGACAGTTTGTTGGACAAACTGTAAGTAACCTTCTGAAACTAATTTAATTAGGTCATGATAAGACGATTAAAAAAACCCCACAAAAACAAACACAAAAAACACCAAACCACACCAGCCAACCAATCGAGCAAACAAAACCACACAAAATACCAAACAAAAACAAAACCCCCAAACAAACAAAACCCCAAAACTCCCAAAAAAATGCAACAAACCCCCAAAAAAATGCAACAAACCCCCAAACCCAGAACAAGGCCCGTGTTGCACTCTGTATCTATGCACGAGTCACACTTTTGGGGTAAGCATGGACCTTACACTGGCAAGTACTCATTCTGTTTAATCCATGCATTAATAAAAAGGCCTCCTATGTTAGAGTTCAGAGTTCATACACACTCAATCTCTTTTCCATGCTGTCACTGCTTGTGGCATTCATGAATATAAAACAACCCTTAGAGGCCTTATCACATGGTGAATGAGAAGACTTATCTATTCAGTCTTACAGTACTTCTTGGACTCAAGGATTAGCTAAGACCTCTGCCTCTGACTACACACTCTGTGGTTTTAAGGAGTTATTTTGGTCTTGTCCCATATTATAGCAAACAAAATACAACCCTACAGCAGAAAACTGAAATTCTGTACTTATTTCCAGAGATCTTGAGCAGTAGGTGATGTTGGTAGAGTTGAAAATAGAGTGTTTGCATTGTTGGTTAAATCTTGTCTGTTGGCTTTACTGCCACTTCTCTGAAAGATACTTGTTGCATGGTCTCACCTCTTTGCAGCTGGAACAGCAGCTTTTGAGGACCATGGAAGCATCAGGGAGGAAAGCATTTTCCACAGAAGCTAGCAGCAATGTTGGTTCTTGCTGCAAAGAGAGCCAAGAGCAGCAGAAGTCAAACTAAAGATCTGACCACAACCAATCAAAGGTCATCTCCTGTATCACATCCCATTAGTCAAATGCAAAATGGGCCAGTCATGATTTACAGTAATCTGAGATAAAGCATTAGTGCTTGTCTTGGAGGGAATTCCAGGTTTTGTAATGGATCTAGCAGAACTGTGTGTTAATGTGGTCTGTACTAATTTATGTTTTGTAAATGTAGAAAAGCCAATGGGAAAGCAATCAGTCCCTACTGAGCTGTATCTCTTAGAAGAAAAATCTCACAGGCAGTAGGGAAAAGAGCATATTGCTATTCATTTGAAAGCGTTGGTAGCTTCTTCCTTCTCCTGGAGAGCGGATGCACAACAACAAATGGTCTGTTCAGGCATACACATACTTGTAAATTCAGTGATTTGCAACCTATGTACTATATGCATAGTGCATAGACAAAGGACTTTCACAGACAAACACAGAAATTACTATTAATCTGGACAAAATTTGGAATCAGTGGATGGCACATCCATGTGAGCAGTCTTACCACTACACCGTGAACGAAACTTTGTGACAGAATCTTCTGTGCTCTGCACAGTGTGCAACCATATGGAGAAAGCTTGCAACATGAATTTTCAAAACTTCTGACAGAGAAATACCTTGCCTTTTTACTCTGCCCAGGAGAGTGCTATACTTTAGATTAGAATGCTTTCATTGATAATAGGAAAGAAATGGTAAATGGGAAGAAAATATATGCCAGTTTTGTGTCTAGTATGTGTATATGTATATCTATATCTATATCTTTCTATCAATATGTATCTATCTCAACATTTAACTTCTGTTTGCCTAAATCTATACTAAGTCTGGACAGGCCAGTGTAGTATTTGAGGTGAAAGAATAATTTGTATTGCTGTAACATGAAGAAAGACACTCCCTTGAACAAATTACTGTTTGTGCTACTCCTCCTTTTTACTGACTGTATCTATGTAGCATTACACTACCACGTGAGCTGCTTGGCCCATCTGGATAGCAGAGTACTTTGAGCAGGATTTTCAGTTCCATTGGGGGAAATTCAAACATTCAAGTCCAAATAAAAGTCATAGGAATGTGCACGCACATCACTTAAGAAGCTAAAAAAAAATTACAGTTTTCTTACGTGATGTTCTGCAACAGAAGCATTGGATGAATGCATGCCAGTGCTGGACTTGCACTCAACTTTTCCCCTCTCCTGGCCTCACTAACTTAGTTTACTAGATATAAATTTTCTAATTTTACTTTCTGATTTCTCTTAATTCTTCTTTTCTCTTTCACTCTCTTGAGGGTCTATTCTCTTCTCAATACCATGCTTCTTTCCATGCTTTAGCAGTTGCCTTCTTTGATTCTATCTCCTTGCTGAGGAAGGAAGAATGACCTGAGTGCTTTACACATGCATCTCAAGTTATGAGCTGCACTCTCAGTTAAGTTGCCAACCATTTAGTAACTCAGAGAAAAATTATGTCTGCTTCAGAGGATATGTATCTTAAATGTTGAAAATTTTTGCCAGAAGTCTGTTAAGAAATCCAGAGCCCTCAGAGCAGAGCTAGAAAAGTCCACCCAATAATGGGGCGTATTAATTGGACCCTCATGCCAGTTAACTCATCACTTACTTACAGCTCTTGGAGCCTGGAAGCTCTCTTGATGGCTGCCAGGACTTTCGGTCCACTCCCTGCTTACACCTGGGTGCCTGCATCCTGTCAGACCTGCAACTCTGCCATTTTGGCCCCAGGTTCAAAGGTCTTCAGATATGTCTGGCAGGTTATTCTTGGTTTATACAATTGACAATGCTAATGGTAAGAGCAGATTTTGGTCTCCTGTTTTGCAAGTCAGATTGGTTTTTGCTGAAGTTCATGCAAAGGGAAGCAGAGGAAAGATCAGGATCCAGCTTGATGGTCACTGAGGGAAGCCCAGAGTTCCATTCATTGCCAAAGGTGACAAGAATGATTCACAGAAAGTGTTAATTTCTGTGAAGACTGCCACTATGGAAACCAAAGAGGTGACTCATGAGAACAATGTGATTTCTGTACAGACAGGTGATAATTGTTTCCAAATCCCATGAAAGACCTGCAATTCTGTGAGCTACATTCATAGAATATTACGATTTTTAGGGGTTGGAATGTTCCTTAGAGATCATCTAGGCCCAACCCCCCCGCCAGGTGCAGGGACACCTCTCCACTAGACCAGGTTGTTCAAGGCTTCATCCAACCAGGGTTGGGGCATCTACTACTTCCCCAGGCAACCTGTGCCAGTATCTCCCCACCGTCACAGGAAAAAACATTTTTCTAATACCTAACCTAAACTTCCCCTCCTTCAGTTTGGATCCATTACCCCTTGTCCTATCACTGCAGTTCCTAACAAAGAGTTGCTCTCCAGCTTCCCTGTAGCCCCTTCAGATCCTGAAAGGTTACTATGAGGTCTCCACGCAGTCTTCTCTTCTCCAGGCTGAACAGCCCCAACTTCCTCAGCCTGTCTTCATAGGGGAGGTGCTCCAGTCCTCTTATCAGCTTCATGGCCTCCTCTTGCTCCCACAGTTCCATGTCCTTCTTATGCTGAGGACTCCAAAATTGCATGCAGTATTCCAGGTGGGGTCTCATGAGAGCAGAGTAGAGGGGGAGAATCACCTCTTTTGACCTGCTGGCCACACTCCTTTTGATGCAGCCCAGGAGTCGATTGGCTTTCTGGTCTGTGAGCACACACTGCCAGCTCATGCTGAGTTTCTCATCTATCATCACCCCCAAGTCCTTCTCCTCATTGTTGGTCTCAATTACTTCCCCATTCAACCTACAGGCATGTCCTGAGCTGAAAGATGGATGACTGCCAGAACCTTACTGCATACATCTGTTGTGTGTCTGGAGGCAAGGCAATGTATATCAGTTACTGAGACTTCATATTATAATCTGCTCTGCCCAGGCAATACCTGAGGTTGTACGGAGTACCAGGCAGACTTCTCTCCTCCATCCAGGGGTGAGAAGCAAGAGAGAGAGATGGGCCACTAGCTGCAAAACAAACAACGTGCAATCCTTCAGGTTTGACCATGCTTTATTCAATTCAAGACACTAAAATACATATTTTTACCCATACTTAACCCCAAAGTCTTTGCTTTTGGAGAGATGACTCATGCTGAACTATGGAACACCAAAGAGCATTTCCAGAGAGAAGGCAACTGCTGCAAACAATATGCATAGGCATTCACATCAGTAAAACTGGGGAAAGTAAGATAAATAGTAGTCCTTTTCTATTTGCTTTCCAATTAATGTTTCTGAGCATATTTTTTTCAGTAGAAAATTAATAGGAGGAAGAATCTCACATGAGTTTTCTGAGCCATAGCAGATATATACTTCAAATGCCTTTGGAAGGCCATTTTGAAAGCTCTGGGTTTGTTAGTTTCAAGGCTCACTTAACTGAGGGGCCGAGTATTTCTTCAAAAATTAAGTAACAAACAAAGCTGTGCAAATAGGTATTTCCAAGCAGAATTCATCACAAGTAAGCAAGAACATGTTTTAAAATATAGAGATAACATAACAAATGATATCTCAAAAATTTTATGAGCTCTAATTTTAGCTATTATCCCCAACTTTTCTCCAAATTTTCCTAGGCCTATGTTGTTAATAGCATCAATCTACAAACCTCAGCAAATTAAAATTAATTATTTCATTCTTTCTTTTCATTTGCCTCATTGCACAAGAGCAGAAGGTACCTGATTGTGAGCTTACTATGTACTAATGTACTAAAGTATGATGTGAAATACTATTTCCTTCAATGGGACCTAAACTTATTTGAATCTAAATGTTCTGTTGACTTTGGAGCCTTAGATTTCTGCAACACTTGGTATAAATAGTACAAAACTTTTCCACTTTCAGTTGCAATTCACTTTACTCACCAATGATTCACTGGTAGCACAAGGATGTCTCATTGGTCTCAGCAAACTCTATCAGTATCACATACTGTACATGACATACTCTATTTTCTTCCTGTTTTCATTAAAATTGCACCAGGAGGAAAAAAACCAACCCAGTGATTTTCTCCCACTCATTTCCTGCATTCTATATTCCTGACTCAAAAAAACAGTGAAGCACCAATATGTAGGAGCACTAGTATTAAATTCATCTAAACATTTCCATTCTGAAGGCCCAGCTTTGCTTATTTATTATTTTCATAAACTTTAGCCTTCTTGGCTGAACTTTTCCCAGGGTTGTTCTCTTTCCAAGAGTGACTATTTTAGGAAAGTTTGAGCATGAATCAAGCAAAACCAAAACTTGACAAAAAATACACTTTTCCCACCATTTCTCCCAAATTTTGCAGTTTCTTTGGTATAGGTATAATGGCCAATCTTTTCAGACAAAAATCTGATATGTGGCAGACAACAGTCTGTAAAACAGGAAGGTACTTTCAATGCCCTTTTGAAAACAGATTCAGATTTACCCAAATCATATGTACACAAAATTAATTTCCACTTACATGCAGCTGTTATGTCATATGAACTTAGAGAAATTGCTGGGATTTTTTTCATAAGTACTCAGTTGGTGTCATTGCTCTCCTTCTCCCAAATGAAGAAACTCAGACATGGGACTGGTGACTGGATCTAGTTTCCTAAGTCTTCCCTTGGTATTCTCTCCATTCATTTCTACTCTAATTAGCAAGAATCTCTCATGTTCTAAATGACAGTGACATGCATTCCTTGTCCAGACAATGCTGTTCAAAGAAGAGAACAAGTAATGGTAAAAACCTGTATGTGAAATCCAGGTGTAAATGAAGTATTTGTGCAGCAGAGATACATTCATAATGAATAGCCAGTTTACAAGTGAATGCTCAAAGCATTTGCACACAGAGGGTTTTTTCTTCTCTTCTTGTAAGTCATGGCAAATAAATGTCTCGGCTACCTCATTCACTTAATGGCACTAGAATCATAGTGTACTGACATAGAATTGAAAATTCTCTCTTTGACCTCAACCCAGCATCAAGGAGGGTTTTAAAAGAGGATAGGAGAGAGTTTGGGGAGTAAGATGCTCAACTCACACTGGCTTTCAGTAGAATATTCAGCTGTTCTCCACTGGGCTCCTTCGACAACTTCTCCCATGTATTGTAAGTACCATTATTTGTGAACACATGAGTAGCTCCACAGAAGCCTGAAGTTAAGTATGTTTCAAGGGGCTGTGTTGGGTGTATTCTGTTTGCACTCCACAATAAGAAAAATGCCTGACAAAAATATACTCATTTTCTAAACTTTTTTTGTGAGACCAAGATGAAGATGGGAAATGGGAATGCTTGACGTTAATTCCCAAACCCTTTTAGTGATAGAGTTCAGAACTCAAGTGCTCTTTCCACTGAAGAAGACAAGATTTTTGTGCAATCTGCTGTCTCTGATGCACCATTTCAGAAAACATGCCTTCCTGGTCTGTGTTCTTTGTTCTGAAGAGACCTCAAGGTATGGCACGTTCAATTAGTTCTGAGCAGTCTTTGTCAAACACCACACATGTACCTCAACTAAGTGGTTATCTTTATGAAGGCACTTGCATGGAGATTTTTTCCCTCACTGGATTCCTCCCTCATTCATTGCACAAGGTAGCACCTAACCCCAAATAAATACTGTGTAGAAAACAAGGGTCTAGAATGGAAACTTTGATAGGATTATAGAATCATTAAGGTTGGAAAAGACCTCCAAGTCCAGCCTTTGACTGAACACCACCATGTCAACTAGACCATAGCACTAACTGCCATATGTAGTTGTTTCTTGAACACTTCCATGGATGGTGACTCCACCACCTGCCTCAGCAGCCTGTTCTAATGCTTAACCACCCTTTCAGTGAAGAAATTCCTCCTGATGTCCAGCCTGGCACAGTTTGAGGCTATGTTCTCTTGTCCTGTTGCTAGTTGCTTGGGAGAAGGGGCTGATGCCCACCTTGCTATAACCTCCTTTCAAGTAGTTGTAGAGAGTGATAAGGTCTCCCCTGAGCCTCCTTTTCTCTAGGGTAAACAACCCCAGCTCCCTCAGCTGTCCCTCATATGACTTGCTCTCTAGACCCATCACCAGCTTCGTTGCCCTTCCCAAGGGGATAAAGGAAGCGGAGGACTGCCTTGCTTGAACTGGGTAGCCCTTGTACAGTGATATTCCAATACATTTATATTGCTTCCTGTGATGGATATTTCCACACAGCGCTGCATTACCTACTGTTGAACCATGTTCTGTGTTTCTGTTTCCTTCTGTAAACTGGGGATGGCCAGTTTTACTTGCAGGACTAGATTAAGTGCAATAGCAGATGCTAGAACCATCTCACCTTTACAATGTTCAGAGCCAGAAGCTGACATTAGGGATTTGTCCTCAGAGACTCTTGCTGCTGTCAAAACACAGGCTGTGTGTGTGTAAGGCTGCCACAGAAATACTCATTATTTTGAGTCTGAATCACTTGCAAATAAGTGAGACCTAAAGATACATATTGTATAGTAAGTAAAAAAAAGCAATCAAGTAGCTGTTTGCCAAGTAAGCTTGTTGATCCTTACTATTGCCACAAAACAGCCCTGTGTCTGAATGACTTCTGCCTCAAGAAGGATTAGATAGCTTGCAATGATGCAATTAAAGGCCCTATCATAACATATCCTTGTGAGGAAGGGTGTGAATGTAGTCTGCACAGCAATTTCCTTGCTTCTGAGCACTTCACTTCAAAACTCACTAATGTCAGTTTAGATGATAGAGTGGTTGTGTATAAGTTTCCCTGTGCACTATGGTAAGCTGTGGTAGTGATGAATAATGTCGCTACAACATGGATGTGAGTTAGTGTGATGTATGGCAGGGACCATGGTGCAGATCTGTACCTAAGGAGAATCAGACAGATTTTTCATGTGGGTTTCACAGATTTTGCTGACAAGCAGAGGAATGATCAGGAATCCTGGGTTCCAGCTGAGACTTTGGAAGATAAGGTGCTTTGGAGGGCACAGCCCATTTCTGCACTTCATTCTTCATTTCCCCTAACCTCCCTTTCTCAGACCCAACCGCTTCTGGCCTAATCCGTTCCTTTTGCAGGACTTGCTTAAACAAAGGTTGGGCTCTACTAAAGCCCATTTTAACATTGAGGCTTCCAAAGACCAGACTTGCTGGGTAACTGCTTTGTTTCTTGCACTAATCCAAGCCATGCTCTGCTTGGTGAAGTTGTCTCCCAGGATCCTCCTAAGGCTTCAAAGCTCTCAGCAACAGCTCCACTACTGTGGATCAAACCATGGGTTACTTGGTACCAATAGACACCAGAAGCTCCAGACCCTGAGCAGGTTTGCTCTAGTTTGTGTCTAAAACATGATCTGTCCTTTTCCTGTTCATGCTCCTATTGCTCCCTGGCTCCCCTTCTCTACCACAGTCTCCTTGACAAGATTAATCAGAATACTTTGGTCTTTTTCTACAAAGAAGAGGGAAGGGTCATTTGTTGAACAGATACAGTGTTTTGCGCTTTGGCATTGACAACTATTGATGCTCTGTTGTTCTTTTCCAGAAAAGGAAAACAAAACATCAATGTATGAGGCAAGCAGGGTTCCTGGTCTAACACACTGCTAACATATCACAAAGGTCAGATCACTAGCCCAAAGAATCCTAGAATTATAAAATGGCTTGGGTTGGAAGAGACCTTAAAGATCATCTAATTCCAATGCCCCTGCCATGGGTAGTGGCACGTTTCACTGGACTAGGTTGCTCAGGGCTCCATCCAACACAGCCTTGAACACTTCTGGGGATGGGGCATCCACAACTTTTCTGGGCAACCTGTTCCAGTGCCTCACAACTCTCACAGTAAACAGTTTTTTTCTAACATCTAATCTAGACCTACTCCCTTTCAGTTTGAAGACATTCCCCCTTGTTCTGTCACTGCATGCTCTTGTAAATAGTCTCTTTTGCTCTTGTAAATAGTCTCTGTTGATCTACTTACTACCATCATAGCTGCCTTGTAAAGATTCCAGGAAAAGCCAGATGTGTTGAAAGGAATGGGGCTAGAATTAGCTTATTATCACCTATATACTCTGTCAGACCACTTACATAAGCCTGATCTGGATACACAGCTCCTGTGTCCATTCTCTCTATTCACTGCAACTTTTTCTAGTTCAGGTTCTTTCCAGGCTTGGTTGTGTAAAGTGCTGCCCAACAAATATGTTCCCTCAGTGGAGGGCTTAGAAAGGACCGAATTGGCACCTTCCATGCCACACCTGTTCAGCAGAGAGAGCACTTTGATCTCTGTGGTTACCCATCTAACAGCTTCATAGAGCAATAAATCCATACACTTTTTCTTTTCTTTTTAATATATCTGCCAAAAAAGGGGGGAAAAGTGAAAGGAAAAAAGTAGCTATTCCAGGAAGGAGCTGAAGTCTATAAAGTGATCTTTCACTCTCTATTGCAAAGCTCTTGGTAGTCAGCACCACCACAGATCTATCAGAATATTTTTGGTAACAAGCTTTTGAAAAGCTGAATTTAAAATAAGAAGTGGGAAGTGGGGAGGGAGGCAGGGGAAGTGTCTTCAAACCAAATGCCACAACTGCTCACAAGGCACTCTATAATTCAAACCTGGGTACCCTCAGGCACGCTATGCATACATTTATATTTTCAAGAGAACAGTCCCACAATGCAAACACTGTGAGTGGTTTTGCCTAAAGGATTCTGTAGGATTTATGCACACCAGGGCTCTTGTCACTTGTAAGTAGAGGTCAGGAACCTGCCTGGGTGGAGAAGGCAGAGTCAGTGCTTTCCTGAAATCCCTCCTTGTGCCAGGAAATAATCACCACACCCACAGCAACTACATTTGAGCCAAGGTGTTTCAGGGACACAGTCTGTCATATAGGGCACGCCCATGGAAAAAAAGTTTTATAAACCATGTCCTGTTTCTTTAATCTTCCATTCCTTGTTGCTGAAAGAAATTTTAAAAATAAACAAAAAAAAGCAAGCTAGTTGCTTCTGAGAGAAAAGGAGTTTCTGTTCAATATCCTAAAGTAAAAGATCAAAAAGCAAACTTTGATTTTTCACATATTCCAGATTGCTCAAGACAGTGTTTATTTCCACTGGGCTAAATAGCAGGTAATGAAATTTTGACCAGAGTGGCATAAATCAAATCTTTTGAGGGAGTGAAGGGGTGAGGAGGAGAACAAAGAACAGGCAGAGAGGCTACAATATCAAGTGTTACTTGTAAAAATATAGAACTGGTATTTGTTTCTGATAGGCATCTTAATCTGTGATTTATTGTTGGTTCAAGAACTCCACAATTTTTTATTAGAGCTGAATGGATTTGAAACTACCGTTGCTACATAAAAAGGCTAATTGTGTTTTACTGTTTCATTCCAAGTACAGTTCTATCTTGGTGCCAAAGATCAGGCTGAGAAAAAAAATGACATACTTTATTTAAAATAATTGCAGTAAAAAAAAAATTGTGGTTTTCTTTTGGCTGTGCTTATATTACTGAACCTTTTATTATGAATGAAAATTCTAAATAGTTGTTTCTTGTCAATAGGATTTGTCTTGTATCTTCTTGGCTCAGAAAATGTCCAGATTTGGTTTATTTTATAGCTTATAAATTCTCCTGAATTCTTGGACATCTTATTTTCATTCTGAAAACTCTAAGTCTGATGGTTTTCTCATGCATACTTAAACATCACATCTCTCATTTTGTGTGGAGTCCAGTGATATATGAGAATGAGTAGGCAAAACAGATGCACAGAGAAGTCATCAGAGCTATAAAGCAGTGGGTGAAGATCACACCAGCATTTCCCTAACTGCAAATGGCAGGCAAATCAACTTGCTGCAATCAAAATCATTACCTAAAAAAAACCCCCACAGGCATCTGATGACCTAAATATATAGCATTATGATTAGACCTTAGCTTCAAACATATGGATTTGCCACCTTATGGCACAGTCACATGCACTTGGGTGGAAAGCAACAGAGTATCTCATCCTCTCTACTATGCAGCATGGAGCAACCACACTGTTAATCACAGGAACTAGTGGGCAGCACCTTGTCATGTCTAAGAAAGAGTTCATACAGTAAGTCTTAGGTGCAGAGGACTAAAAGTCCTGGAGAGGCTATGAAAGAAACAATTTGCTGTAGTCTATGGACTCAATACAAATTGGCTTCTTAGTGCTTGATTTGTGCTCCTGGGAACATAAACAAAGAAGACGGGCAAACAGCAATCCATCTGTGCGCACACATGTGAGTGTGCACTTCTGCTTGTTGGTTTGATGTTGGTTTGAGGGGCACCAGACGGCAGAGGAAGGAGGAGCTCCTGGTTTGCCAAAGGCAGAGCTGATAAGACTCGGTCAATACTGTGGGGAGATACTACAGACCCTATAACCAATCGAGCAGCAGAGCAGGGCTGATGGGCCTGTGTGTTACAGACCTAGCTTATCCCAACCCCTGCCTCAGGTGCCAAGAATTGCAGCTTGAAATCTTAGCCTGAGTTTGTTGCATCACCTGGCAGTGTTTGTGATACTGCTCTCCAGTGCCTCAGCTACAGGATATAGGACCTGACAGTTACATTTCCTAAGCCTGAGCACTGAAGGCTTTTGTTCCAGACCTGTCTGTCTCACTGACTTTTCTGATAATTTTAATTTTAAGGTGCTGTGCACAAACACCTGTTTCTAACTATAGTAGATGTGATGTATAATAAGAAGTGTTGCCTGCTGACCTCACTCTACAAGGCTCTATGCATTAACAGATTCAGCTGAAAGCAATCGGCAATACCATGGAAGAAAAAGGCAATAAGGCAATTCCATTACAGACCCTGCTTCTGGCTCTGCTTGTCAAACGTGGCAAGTTGCTCAACAGAGTAAGCACCTCACTTTCACTCTGTGGAATGGAAGTAATAAGAGAGGATACTTCAAGGTCATTCTTATTTGTAAAATATTTCAAGATCCCTGGATGACAAGATATTACATAAATCATGGTACTTTATTTTCAAATGTGTTTGTTGGGATAACAGGTTTTGTAGGAAATTTATATTTTGCTCTGTTGCCTGGAAAAATGAAACTATGCTAAATAGTCTTAAACAGTGCTGTAGCCAGAATTCATATATTTCTGTAGCTATTCTTCTTGTAAAAGTATGTAACTATAACTAAACAATGTTGTTCTTTTAAACAGATGGAAGCAATTGTCTTCTGCATAGATGTTACCTTGACTGTACAGTTATTCCTAAAACTAGGTAGCACCATCTGTGTTTTGTGAGTAATACACAGTGTTGGAGTGTTTGAACGTGTAGCTGCAATGTTAGGTGTGAATCACAGAGCTCCAAAATCTATTGAATTTAATCTGAGTCCTGTCATTTACTTCACTGTGTATTGAATAAGGCCTATAAAATTTAGTTTATTGTGTACGCTATGATTTTAACATTTGCTGAGTTATCATTGATGGTGGTATTGGCAAACAGTTGAGGTAACTTCTGTTTGGGGGAACTGCTTTCCAGCTATTCCTCTATTCATTGAAAATAACTATCCATTTTTCCCTGGACTTTATATGTGTACGAACAAAACTGTTAAGGACACTTTATATTGCCAGGATCTAGTGAACTAATTTTTTCAGGCACTGATACAGAAACATCATATGGTTTTATTTTAGTCAGTAATAAAATTACGTGGGTGAGCTAGTGTTTATGTCTTTGGCTTTCAAGATGTCCACTTGACATGTCATATGAAGGAAACTAATTTGATTCTGTTCCTCTCTAAGATGATCACTTAGATGGGGTGGGGGTTATGTTGTTGGGGTATGTTTTTTTAAATAACAACTGTTAGCTAGTTACCAACTGACTGATAAAAATCCAGTCTCCTAAAACACAGATTTGAAAATAGAGCAGTTCACGGCGCACTGAAAATCCGACTTCTAGAAAATATCTGCTCCAGTTCAGACATTTCTTTACACTGTCACATTTTCCACAAGATTTATAATGAGCACTTTATAAGACTCTGGCACCTGAGCTGAATACTAAGCATTTACAGAGTTGTCCCTGAGGATTTTTTTGGTCAGCCTTCGGGCTCAGGAGTACACGAGGTCTGAACTGCAGTTCCTGTGCTGCACTGAGCTCTGTGCATGGTGGCTGAACCTGAGTAGAACTGCAGTCATTCAATGTCTTGAAAAATGGGGCCACAAAAAGAAAACGTGGGATAAAATAAAGCCTTGGATTTGCAATGCTGCCTTAAGGCTGGTTTCTGATTCTTCTCTGAATTACACCTGTTCAGCTGCACTGCCTTAGTAGAGTTACATGGGTACAGCCCAGATGAGAATTTGGCCTCATCTGACTGGCAACATGATTTGAGCTAAACTCTAACATCAGTTCCACGGGGTGCGTCGCAGCAAAGTGGCAGAAACGAAGGCTTATCTTGGCCACAGTGCAAAAATGCTGGATGTTTCCATATTTCAAATAGTGCTTTGCATCAGCTGCACAGAACGTCTGTGCTGTGGCAAACTGATCTCTGGGAGGGTAGTGTCTCTGGCCACAAGAGGGATGTTTCCAGCCAATTCCCCACTACAATGCTGGAGTTTCTACTAACACTGCCTGAAATTAAAGCCAGATGAGATGCACAATTTATTCCACCCTTTAGGTGAGAAAAAAAATGAGCACTTAAACCTTTCAAGTTTCAGAGGCACTTGGGAGAAAGCTGAAGGTTTAGTACACACAGCATATCAGCACATGACCCGGTTTAGCCAGTGTCAAGTTCTGAATGAAAACAACTGTGCTCCTGCTCATGGCATGGATTTAGGATGATCCCTGACAAATTAAAAATACTTGGCAGTTGTTGCTTTCTTCCGGCATGTTTCCTAAAATTTAAATGAATTATGCTTGGCATTGTTTGGAAGCCAGCAGCCTTTGAAGTGATTGAAAGCTTAGAGGAATAAAATCAGAAATACAGAGAGATGAATAATGGTCAGGCTTCTTTACCTTGTTCTCAGACATTATTCGAGTGAGGATACACCAGTGCAATATGTCTGCTTCGCTCAGATCAGACATAGGAGGCACCTGTCACTGCAGTGCTCTGTGCCATAGGTACCACGTGGCAGCTCAGTGCTGGTTTTCTGCAGCCAGAAAATCTGTGTGACATGCAAGTTGACTGGATACATGCAGATGGTTTCAAACTGTGCAGAACTTGATGTTTTCCTTTACCGCAAAACTAACTTCCTGAGTCCAAACCATTGTCCCAGGATCCAGGCATAGTAGCTGGTTTGCATTTTTGTAGGAGATTGCCCAAGACCAGAATCAAAACAACCTTTTCTTGCCATATATAACACTTCACCTAAAAGCACAACTAAAAGGTATACCCAATTTCACTCTAACCAGGGAGTCACTCAAACTTTGCCCATTAATTTCAGTGGGTGGGGGGCACACACATAAAAAGTTTTAGTATCCTGACTTTGACAGGGAGAAAAAAAGGAGAGAAAACACACTGCATGCACTTGAACACACTTCTGCATAGAGTGAGCCAGAGGAGCTGCCTCTCTGAAAATTATGTGGCTGCCAGTGTCAGAACTGCAAGATACTTTTTTGCATATTGTGGATGCAAATAAAAAATGGGTGTCTATATAATAGGACAAAATTGACTGTTGTCTGTGCTGGTTCTCTTTCCACATTCAGAGACAGAAAAAATATCCCACATTCTGGAGACAAAAAATAAAATAAAAAAAGCAGTAGGAGTATGGAAGTACTGGTTTGCTGGAGGTTTAAGAGCTGAGTGGCTCTAAAAATTGCATCAAAAAGCAAGTATCTGTAGCAAGTATCTGTTTTTAGTAGGGACTGTTTGGTATCCTCTCAGATAAGATAATGCTTTGCCTAACTCTGGGGGAACCGTGTGAAATGACATGGCCATGATGGCACTGAGTGCTATAATGCAGCTATTGATAGGAGTCTGGAACTCATAACGACTCATAACGACCTTCCCAAAGACATGATATTGTAATAATTGTAAAATTGTAATAAGAAACAATGATTTAAGCAAATGTACAAGTTAGTTGGGAGTATTCTTCTGGGGCTAGATGTCTCATTTTATGCACAACTTTGCCCTGAACCTCATGTTTCATGCTGTGCATGTGAACTGCTTCAGCTGTGATGCCTCAGGGAGGCAGGATGTCTCCTACCAACCCCTTGAGTATACTCCTTGGAAAAGACTCAAGCAGGTCAGCTGGACACTGTGCCTGGAAGGAAACAACACTGTATTCCTCCTTCCTCTCTGTTGTACAGCTCAAGGAGTGTAGCCCATGCACTCTTATGAAATGCAGTTCTGCTCTATCCTGACATCAGCTGCTAAAGCTTGTCTGCCTATACTGCATCCCTACCAGCTGAGGGCCATGCTATATGCTCAGTGTTTCACCCCAGATATTTCTACTTAAAAATTTCTGCTTAAAATAACTCATATGTGTTAGGGCTTTGGCATTCTGTGTCCTAGCCTGTGCTAATTGTCTTCAGATGAAGAACAGTTCAGACCTTCTCCATTACTCTAATTTGAATTAGGTCTAGATGTAAACAGCAAGGACTGAATTTAACTCTTCATGTTACTATCAATAGTTATCTCTCATAATAAGGGCCCTTGTTAAGTACCCAGGCACTTTCATGCTTGGTGCTGTCCAATATCTTTTTTCCAACTTCTGAGTAGCAGCAAGTCAAGCAGAAGAAATAAATCTTTCAATCACTTTTTCACTTTTTGGCAAAGTAGAAGCTAAACATTGAGAACAAGGTTTGGGTATTTCTATCAGAGGCTCAAATATGTGTAAGTATTAAGTATTCCTTAAGTATGGTCTTTTACTAAAATGGAGCTATGTAAAGATGACACTTTCTTACCCAGTGGTTGGCTCAAGGCATGTTTTCAGTCCCACCTAGCTAACTTAGTAATAATGCTAAGACAAGATGACTTGTTTTTCTGTGAGCTATGAGAGAGGTGGGCTCATTTCCTTTCATTGGTACAATGGCTTGCTAAGATCCGTTACCATAGTTTGATACTGTTAATGTGATTTAAATATTTAAGCTTGGTAGATGACTTTTAGTCTTGCATTAACATGTCCTCTCTCTACATATACAAATGTGAATATGTATATCTTGGGGGGAGGGGAAGTTTTCGTAAGGATATTATTATGATTTTTGCTACCTGCAGCATCATTCTATGTCTCTGGAGTGGCCTAATCTGCAAGGCACAGAACAGAGCCTTGATTGGACCAAAGGTATTTCAAGCTCTGCACTGATCAGTTGGGAATAAAATAAGACTGGGAGTGATACTGATTGGTTCATGAAATGTAAGAAGATTAATTAGCTCAGGAAGGAGTCATTCACTTCTTGACAGAGACTGAAAAGTAGCAGCTACTTAAAACTGAGATTGCATTGAGTCAGAAGCCAAAAAAATACCTGGAACTTGTTTCATAAGTACGGGTAAAAGTAGGAGGGGACCATGTAGGAAGGAACTAAATGAAAATCCATCTTAAGAATCACATGAACAATAACAGAGAGCCTAAAAAGAATGAGAAGAAAGTCTAATCAGCTGAGAAAGCAGAATCTTCAGATGTCAAAGTCCAGAAATACAGTACAAATTGCCAAAAGTCAAGCTGTGTTAGACCTTACAGAGGAAACAAAACAAATACTAAAAAATTTCATCCATGTAAGTAGGAATTGAGCACAAAAGAAGCAAGGGAACAACCATGCACTGGGCTAGGGTGGAGATTAATAATGATTTTTCCTAAAAGTGACACACCGTGCCTTTTGTTTCCCTTTATGCACAATGACACTGACAATGGAGAGAGACACAGTATGGCCAGAGGGAATTAGTCTTATGCCGCTGGGAACAGAACTCATAAAGTGCCACATCAAACTTGTTTTGGAGGGTTACCCTCCACGCCAGAAATTTTTGGGAAGCAGCACATGAAATCATCAACTCATTAGAAATTCCCCCTCTGGGACACTGAGAATCATAGAATCATCAAGGTTGGAAGAGACCTGTTAAGATCATCAAGTCCAACCATTAACCTGCCACTCTGCTGTAACCCCTAACCTGTATCTTCCAGCATCAGATCCAGATGCCTCTTTAACACTTCCAGGGATGGTGACTCCACCACCTCCCTGGGCAACCTGTTCCAGTGCATGACCACCCTGACAGTGAAAATTTTTTTCCTGGTATCTAATCTGAATCTTCCCTGCCTCAGCTTATGACTGTTCCCTCTAGTCCTCTCACTGCAGGCATGGCAAAAGAGACCAGCCCCCACCTCTCTACACAACCCCCTTTCAGGTAGCATATGACATGTTCTCTAGACCTTTTATGAGCTTCATTTCTATTTGCTGGACTTGCTCCAGCACCTCAATGTCCTTTTTAAATTGAGGGGCCCAAAACTGAACACAGTCCTCAAGGTGTGGCCTCACCAATGCTGAGTACAGAGGGATGATCACTTCCTGCTGGCCACACTATTTGAGACAGAGGAGATGACTAAAGAACCAAAACCACCATACCCAACTTTGAAAATGGAATAAGAAGAGGAGAAGGTGGTTTAGTTATCTTGGGGTCATTTAGTTTGCAGCAGTATGCAAGTCTGTAGAACAGATTTTGTAGAAAAGAAGAAAGATAAACAGGAAAATGGAAAATGCCATTTTTAGTCTGGTTTGGTCATAGTCTAGTCATGCCAGACTAACATAATAGCTTTCTTTAAGATGACTGCTTTCCCTAGACAAAGGAAATACAGTGTTCTGGATTTCAGTAAAACAGTTGGTTTGGTGCCATGTGAGAAAGTGTCTGCGAAGGTAAGGAAAAGGAGGATTAGGGCAGAAACTGTCAGATGGCTAGAAAACTGGTTAAAGCTGAGATGACAGCACGCTGTGTCAAGAGAAAAAGGACTGAGCTGGAGATAGGCTATTAATGAAGTTCTTCAAGGAGGGGTTTTGGCTCGAAAAGTAGGAGTGGGCTTATGAAATGTGTTGATGACACAAAGTTGGAAGGCACTGTCAATTTGGAGGAGGACTAGAATACCATGCAGAGAGAGCTGGATGAGCTTGAGGACAGAAGTAATGGAAATGGAATGAAAGTGAATAGCACTGCAAAATCCAGCCCTTCAGGATGAATAACAATAATTTCTGTTTGAGAAACACTGCTGGAAACAACGGAGAAGAGGGAGACATACCAGGATACACCACTGAAATGCAGAACTACTATGATCCCCAAGCTGGATGCAATTGTGATCTTAGGAAATAGCAGGTGAAATATTGCTGTGGCAGCTTTCAAGGCTTCATCTGAAATGCAGTATTTTATTCTGATTACTTGTCTTCAAGAAAAAAGAAAGGTATTTAAGCTGAAACAGGATTGTGAAAATGGACAAGATGGTAGAGTACCTATTTCAAAAGGAAGATTGTGTGCAGAAACAAGAATTGTGGCATAAATGTGGCATAAATTGTGGCAAACTAGGTCACTAGAGTGACCTACTTTGAAAACTAAAAGTTGTGCAGTCACATCTACAGCACACTTGGGCTGCTGAAATAAATTGTCAGAGCCAAATGCAACTTTATTTCTTCCAGGGCTCCAGCTATTGGGGTCATGGTGTGGCTCTGCTGCCTAGAGGACACACAACCTAACTGATGTTGATTTATTCAATCCAGTAACTCAAGTACTAGGAGAAATTATGTTACTTCTTCATCTGCGCCAGTTTGTAGAAAACTAATTCAGGTAAAGAAACTAGCCACAAGAGACTGTGGAGATAACATGGATATAATATTCATCAATTTAGACTGGAAATAAGATTTCTCATAATCAGAACAGTCAGACACTGGAATAACAGAAGGGGATAAAACCCCACCACTTACCTATACATTTAGACTGCTTGGTAAATTGGTGAGACTGTGAAAGAGAAGTGGTGGGGTCTAGGCTCAGTTACCTGTGAGGATTTTCTCTATCCTGATCCCTACCCAAAACAGTTCAGGCCAGAACATCATTCAGCACAACTATTTTGAAGCCATTGGATCCACTCTGCTCTACAGTAGCTGAGAATTTGCTTAATTTATTTTTCATGATTTAGTAGGAATTTTATCTGGTGCTACTATGTGGATAAATATTGGCACCAGCAGATGAACAAACTCAGATGTGGAAGATAGCTTCCCAAACAGAAGAGGGGAAAAATTATGGGGAGAGGTGTTCAGTCTTTACTCACACAAGTATCCTAGGCCAAGTAAGAAATTATAAACCCAGATGACATAGCATAATTCATCAGAAACATTCCCTCTCGAAGGGTCCTCTAAGACAGCCAAGGAATGGGTCACTGCAGAGGAATTGGTTTGTCTACTTTCAGGACCAGCATCTTTCCCAAGGCACCTGTGGGGCCTTTTTCACCACAAAACCAAAATGCAGTCCACAGCCCTGTAATGCAAAGAG
>NW_008655399.1:0-32849 GCF_000695815.1 Acanthisitta chloris | reverse complement strand
CTGCTGCAAATGTACCTCTTCTGGGCGCTGGTTCTGACAGATGATTGGGTTGTCATTATTCCTCTTGGCCATTTACTTTTTGATTGAACTCTTAACTGGTTGGCTGAGAGAATGAATGGAGAATGGTGAGAGGAATTTAACTTATGCCATGGTTCCTGCCAGGTTCTGATTTAGCTTCCGTCATCAGGAGAGCTAGTGAAGAGGACAGTCAGCAGCACCCTCAACAGTGAATTCATATTGATATGCTCACTGTTGACTTTTGTGTAATCAGCTTGTCAGGGACACTGGTAAATCCTCATTAGGGCCATTCTCTACTCAAGAATTATAATGAGGTCAGAATCACGCTCAATAAATAGGTCAAACATGAGATAACTCCTCCTGATCTGTCTTTTTTCATTCATGACCTGCATTTCTGAGGACAGAAGGAAGGAGCTGAAAGCATTATTTTTCACTTGATCTGGTGTACCTATCAGCTTTATCTAGTTATCTAGTGTTATCTACTAATCCAGCTGGAGAGAAAGGTAGGATAGCCTTGAAGCAGAGTCCCCTGTGATTTGGAAATGGCATCAGAGGACCTCAAAGTCTAAGATTCTTACCCACAAGCCAGTGAGAAATGGAAAATACCCTTTAACAAAGAAAAAGCAGATATTTTACAGGTAAATGTCAATAACAATTAAAACTCTGGGTCTGGGCATTTGTATAGTCTCTAAGAGCAGGGATTTGAATCCATGCTGTGTGCTGACAGGTCCCACAGGACTATCCTTCACCCACTGAGGAAAGGTTTTTCAGTAGTATGTGTATATGGATGTCATTGGTTTGTGTAGCAAGATGCTTTCTTCACTCTACATCTGCAGTGAAATCCCTGAATACAGACCTTTTCATGCCCAGTTATGTTCTCATGCTGTAACTTTATAGTTCAGTTTCCAAAGTGCAACACATGCTAGGAGAATTGGCACCAACCCCCTGACTTCAGACAATAGGTGGATGTCAGAGTTTACAGTTAATTATACAGACTCTGTTCCCTATCTATTAATGAAATGGTTACTTACAATTAAATCATGGTTGACATCATATTACCAGTGATTTCATTGCTTCTTTAATTATGAGCGTCTGAGATAATTAAACCAGTGCATAGGCGGAAAAAAATTCCTAGCTTCAGTCCACTTGGGACATGATCTTTGCTAGAGGCTTCAGTTATCTATCTGGAGGTATAATTATTGTTCTCCGGGAGTTGTTCTAGCAATACTTCTCCGTGGATGAGACAGTGAAAATTGTCCTGTTGTTCTGCATAAATAGAAATTACAATGGTGGAAGCTCAGTTCTACAAAGAAACTGGCAATCATGATATCGGTAACAATGTGTGCCTGGCTTTCATGCCCTTCCTCAGGTTTTATGCCTCTGTCTGATACATATCTAGGTCCCACTGCATCTGTTTGGAAAACAACATTTCAGTCAGCCTAATAATAGCACAACTGTGGTGCTATATGTCAAGAAATACTAAAAAAAAAAAAAAGATTAAGGACTAGGCAGAACCTCCAAGCCTCTAGCTGACACCTTGTTCCCATTATGCAGTATTTATGTGTAGCATTTATGATGAGAGACAGCATTTTGGCTCTGCAAAAAAGGTAGAATTTGTGCCACAAAATAAATGCTTGGAGCTGATTTCCAGCTTGCCTTTTAACATGGTGCAGATTTTACATATTATGCGCCTGTGGAGCAGTACAGTGAGTAATGGTGTTAGAGTATCATTTCAATTGTAAATCACCATGAGGTACATCCAAATGGCAAATGAAGTTCATTCAAAGCATTCGGACCTTGACCAGCCAGAAATTATCAGCCCAAACAAATACCATACCACACCACATCCTCAATTTTACTTTTGTTTGGGCTGAACATGCATGTTCTGCTTCTCATAACACTGCACTGACAGATTTTTTCACCTGTATGGTTTTTCACAGAGCCTTGAGACATAGCAGGGAAAGCCATGTGCTCAACCTCTTTTCTGCCCACGGTAAATTTCTTCAGACATATGTCCCTTTCCTTTTAGGAGAACCTGGAGTCTAACAACAAGAGAAGGAGAAAATAAATGGGCAGGAAAAACTTAGTATTTAGTTTAGTAATTCATTGTGGATTGGTTGCATATGTAGTAAACTGAGCACTCAGTTTTAGCTTTAAAATATTTGCATATGGATGAAGTCTCAGTGTGAAGGGGTTTGAATAGCCTTGCTGAAGTGCTTCACTCCACTGCCTCCTTGGCAGGGACAGGAGTTGCTGGCAGTGGGGCTGTGTGGTGAGCTGGACATTGCAGGGTCTTAAATTACCTCAGGCGCATTAACAAGAGCTCTTGTGTCATCCATAGGGCAGCACTGCTGTACAATGAATAGTCTTCCTCTGAAATAAATAAATATGAGCTGTATCTTCTTATCTTGAACAAAATATCTATGTTATATATATATAAAATTTACTGGGAAAGGAGGAAGGTTGTTGCAAATCACTTTTGCTCCAGTAATAGAACATGCCCCTAGGCTCACCAGGTATCCTAATACAATTTAGCAGATACTTAAAGCAGCCATGGAGCTATTCTAAGCTACCTATCTGCATCCTGCTCATAGACCCAGGAGCTGAAAGTCTACAAGAAGCAGCACCTTCCTCCCTGCTTCTGTGTGAGCATAACAGCTGCCCATAATTTTCTCACTTTCAAATATCCCATTCTTACAGTTCAAGTTCAATGTGCTGGCTCTGTCATGCCTACCAGCTCTGGGGATTTCCCAGATCTCAAAAGTCCACCATTCTGCTGTTTGAATAGCTAGTGGAGGGGAGAAGGTGGGTTAGAGGAAAGAGATGGTTTAAGTGTGACAGTCAGTGAGTATAACCAATGTGAGTTATATAATGTTTATTAGCAAATTTTACTGTGGGTCTAGATTCTAAGCATCCCAAAGCTCAGAGAATTTTCATCAAAGACTTTAGTTCTAATCTAACATGAAACCATTTCCAGAAGAATATCTGAATATAGATCATAAATACCACCAGTTTTGGAGAGTAGAAATGCACTAAGGTAATTGTTTAATTTGATGGCAACCACTGAATTCAGGTTGCCTGGGTCAGGGTGAACTTGGACTGAGGTTCAGATCAAACCAAGACTAGCAAGAGCTCATTAGTGCTCCCTAGTACACAATTCATTGCAGGTAAGAAGGTCAGTTTGGATCTAGAATCAATTTTGACTGCTAAAGTAATTAGTTGGTTCACAAAATCTAAGTTGAATTATCCATCACAGAACTAGCTCCAAGGTGCATTTCCCAATGCATCCCCAAGGTTTTTTTATCTTTCTCTTTGTTGTTTCACATCACCATAGAAAGTCCTTCTTTAACTGCTAGGAAGGCTCTTAAAATATTCATGCTTTTGTTGTGACCTATCATGGCTTGGTTTAACAAGCATATACTGTGGTTCTGCAATATATTGCAATGTCACAGCCCTCCTGTGAAAATGGCCAAGGAATTTCTCTCTGAAGACCATTAGCTGGTAATATATTATGAATAAATAAACATACAAATAGGTAGCTCTGCAGTTTCTCACCCTCAAAGTTGACTATTTCAGCCTTCTTTTTCTTAAATGACTCCTCTTAGCTGTTACATGGGTGGGTGGACAGATGTTTGCAATTATGTCCATATATGTGGTCCACAGGTATGCCAGAGCTGAGGAATCTGGTGCTTTGTTAAATATTTTCAAGTAACCAGCTGCCGCATTTCTCCATGCAGCCAAACCACACCAAATGGAAATGTACTAAAAGAGATGGGTAAAGTGAAGTACTTTTTTTAAAAACAGAAAAATGACTCATGCTCATAAAATATAATTGCTGTAGTAATTCTTTAAATATACTGACCAATGACTGGGGGAAATTTCAATTGACCGTTCATTAGAGTAATTCCACTCTCACCCTCCACACCCCCAGCAAATTTCTATACCCATAATTGCTTCAGCATACCAGCAGGCTGCAACTAGAAAGATGAAAAGGACCTATATATCCATGAACAAGGTGGGCACAGCCTGTAGCAGAGTGATTCAGGTACACTCTGTGTGTTAACAGGTCATGCACCAAGTTTGTAATCACCTTTGAGCAGCAGTAGTCTAGGAGTGAACTTTCTTTCACTAAATACACTTCAGCAAATTGTGGTGTTTGACGTTCAGTCATGAGATGCTCAGAAAGGCAAATATGTTATGAAATAGGGAAGGTGGAAATTCCCAGATTTTATAAATATCTACTAAGCATAGACTGATGACATGCTTTCAGTTTTGCTGGCATCACAAGAAGCTACGTAATTTTTTTTCCAGTATCTTGTAATGGTTCATAATTCCACGAGCTATTTTTGGGAAACTACCTAAGAAGACATGGGACATAAGTCCTAAATACTGAAATGCAACTTTGTTATTTTTCACTACTCTAGGCATCAATTGCCGCTGCACTGTGCACTTTGTGTACTCCATTTCCTTGAGCACAGCACACTGGAACAGGCTGCCTAGGGAGGTTGTGGAGACTCCTTCTCCGGAGATATTAGAAATCTGCTTGGATGCAATCCTGTGCAGCCTACCCTAGGTGAATTTGCTTTAACAGGTGGCTTGGACTAGGTGATCTCCACAGGTCCCTTCCAACCCCAACCATTCTGTGAGCAGGTACAAAGCAAGTGTAGAAAATGCAGCTAGACAGAAATGCAAATGCATGAAATGAAGCAAGTGCAAGCAAGCAATAGAAGTTCAGATGCTTTCATGTCTGGCATATGTGCATGCATATATGAGTACACACAGGCTGCCTATGTTATGCCAGGCTTTCAAAAGACCCCAGAGCCTAGTTGTTGTTATTGAGCCTCCAGAGAGCAGTGCATATGTGTTTGTGGTTGAGAAGAACTGTAGACAGAATAGAATGGGTATGTGTTCTATTTCTTGCTATGAAAAAAATGTATTTTTAGAGCACTGTCTACTCAATAAATAGTTCCAGAACCAAACTTCAGCTTGGCAGACACTGGGTGGCAGACCTGTTTTCTTACTTTTCAAAATAAGTGTGGAGAAAGACATTATGAAGCTGCCTTGTTCCTGTGCTTTCTAAGCAATGTAAAGAATTTTATATCAAGAGAAGACAATTGAGAAAACAACAGTGCACAAGGCTGATCTATCCAGAAGAGAAAGAATAGCATTCTGTACTTTGCTCCCTGTGCCTGTACACTTATAGGCCAAACACATAGGCATCCAGAAGTCACAGTCTGAAGATTTGTACAGTCTGTACACCTAGCTGAAGCAAGATCCATTTTTTATTTCTTAAATTTTTTTTCATGACTGACTTTATTGGATGCCCAAGTTCCCAGTCACAAGAGAAACCTCCCTAGTTGAGCTCAATTTATTAATTTTTTATTCCTAAGCCACGACATTTCATGTAGGAGGTTCTGAACTATTTCTATAAATGGTGTCATTCTCAATAGCATGAGTACGCCCTTTCAGGTGACTCTGAAGATGGTCTGGGAATCTAAATTCACCCTGTCAACACCCATAGAAATTTTCAAAAGTGGATTTAACAGCAGGGGGATCCATCCCACTCTGACAATACATTTTTATCTTATGATGAGGTATAGGCTTTTGTAATTAGAGAGTCATACTATGATGTTTATATTTAAATCCGGTAAGAGTCTAAAGAAATAATTCAGATTTCTTAGTATTTCTTATTTAAATTCTGCACTATAAATGAGCCATAGAGGGAAGTGACTATTGAATTTGTGAGTCCTCCAAACAACTCAATCTTCAGAGTAAGGAGACAGAGTGCTCTTTTAAAATTGAACCTTGTTACATTGTCCAGCCAGTTACCTGAAAACTACTACTTCTTAAAAACTGAGCCAAACATACCATAACTAAAAATAAAATCGATCAGATTAACCTAATTTCTGAAGGCATTTTAAATCTTTGGGAAGCAAACTACATTGCCTTTAAGCAATTACATAAGACATCTGAAAGTGTCCAGGTTATAACAATGCAAAATAAATAGAATTACTTACTTTCAATTAAGTCTTGGTAAAATCACAAACTCTTCCACTGGATAGTCCAGAATGTACAGAAACCACAGATGATGCAAATAGGACTTTAGGGAAAAGGCTTTGCAACGAAACAATGACAGAATGGCAAACAACTCACCCATGCCATCAAACTATAATAAAGTGATTTTACAGTGTGCACTGATGAAGCAGACATTTTGTGGTGAAGAAGGAAAGCTTCATTCCACCCTTTCTGGCACCCTTTTTTTCTGTTGTTTTTCTGTAAGTGTAGCTCTGTGGGAAGAACATCTCTTTGGTTTTAATTCTTAAAACCACATAACTTTCATAAACATAAAAGAACTGATTAAAAACTACAGCTTTTCAAAATTTTCCCCAGGAGACTGGCATTGAGGTGTTAGAAACACCTAGCAGACATACCACACTGCAGGATTTGCCATGTCCTCCGAGTATGTAGAAAACTGCACACACTTCACTGCCTCTGGTAATGGCAGCCTTGCAGCCTAACATATAACTCTCAGTGGTTTTGTTCCATTTAGGGTTCCCTAACAAGCCTAAGCACTGATAACATTTCAACTGAAACATGAGATATAAAACCAAACAACAAAAAAAAATTGCATTTTATTTTCCTAATTCCATCCCCATTGATACTTTTATAAGCTCTTAAACACAGTCTGCTTAAATGGACCAAACAAAACCTGAGTAATGGAAGCCTCATCAAAGAGTTATCCTCTAAAAGATTTCCATTTGGCAGTCCTTCTGAAAGCAAAATCACTCTCATTTGTGGTAGTTTGCGCCTGGTTTTTCCACACATACCATAAATAGTGCTTGAGGTTGCCTTACTATACTCATGTTACACCAGAAGGGAAGGTCTGATCTGTAAGTAGCTTCACTAGGACCAAGAGGTCTGTGTTCACTGCTGTGAAACCACAGGCAGGGCAGCAATGGGACATACATGCACATGGCTTTACCCAGCACCTTGGTGTCCTGCCTGTAAAATGGGAACTTCCTGATGTGAGGAAGGTGTTATGAGAACAAGAATCCACCAGCATTCCTCAGATGTGGTAACGACAGACGACATCTAGGCAACTATGGACAAACACCACCATTAAAGTCGCCAACATTTCAGCGGTTTCCATCTAAGCTGATGCTGTGACTGAATTTTCTTTAGCAGGTGAAATATCTCTTTCTACACTGTCAAAGGCATGGGTGAATTTTGAAGGGACAAGCTAATGACATCTCTCCCCAAAGGCTCACTCAAGTGGAAGATCCTGCTTCGGTTTTATGGATTTCGGTTATCTCACAAAGGATCTTTCTTCTCCAGGTGGTTGCAGTAGGTGTGGGGTTTCGAATGGCATTGCCTGTATATCAGGTTTTCACTTACTTATTTTCTCAAATGCTTGAGAAATGTCTGAGAGCTACCATCTTAGAAGAAGCTATTTTGCATTGCCATTACCATGGTACAGTGCAAATTCAGCTGCTGCAGTAGTAAAAAAAAGAAAGAAGAGAATTTTAAATAGTGGGGGACAAGTGAGGAGCTCAGAAGACAGAGGTGAGCAAAAGCCTAACTATTCCAAATTGAACCAGTAAGCTCTGCACTCTAGTCACTGTCTTTGGGAGCTACTTACTCTCTTGGCAAATACCTCCCTGGCCTAGGTCAACTGGGTGAGGAAAAACACATGCTAAGATGGCTGAGACCCCTTGCACAAAGAAGGGGGAGGAAAACCCAAAAAACAAACCAACTAACCTCCTTTTTGGACAGCATTTTGGAAAACCATAAAATCAAATGCAGTTCATAACACATGCTGTGTGATCAAGCAGAGCTTCCCCTTGCCTGCCAGAACTCTGCCCAGGGACCAAGAGTTCTTTTAAAAACTGCCTGTGGTATTCTAATGTTTGCTTTTCTATGCATTGGAATAGATTATTCTGAGGAAATGTACCCCAAATATGTATGTGTTTTAATGTACCATATTCCTGATTACTGGTATTTACACTAGATTGCTACAAAGATTCTCCCCCCTCTTTTATTTATCAGACACTTTATGTAAAATCCTGTATTTTTTCAATGACCCGTTTCCTCAACAAAACCTTGAAAGTCTCAGATGATTACAGCGACCGAGTCTTCTCAAACAAAGTTGCCCGCCAACATAGCAATTAATTAACCTTGTTGACCAGCCATGCCCTTTTAAATATTTCTTCCATTCAAAAACTATCTTGTATATATTACATAAATAGCTGATGACATGTTGTGGAAATGGAAATGTGCATTACTGCCTGCTTTAGTCAGCAACTTTTAAGCCTTACTGCTTTACTTGTATGGCAAAGCAATAAAACAAATGTGAGCTCATATCTAAATAAATAAATCAATCTTGTGCCTGCAAGGGAGGTAGTAGGAATGAGGGTCAGTTGGACAACTAATTGACGCCTTTTCCACAAGGAGCACTTCCTCTGATAGAACATCCTGTCCAGACAGTAAATACAATGGGAAAACAAGACCACTGTAAAAGATGCAGAGGCTCAGGAAAGCCAAAGCCTAATATGCCCATGAATAAACACTGCTGACCTGTACTGCCCTGACAAGAAAGTGCTGTGATATATATAGCTCTCTCTGCTCTGGGGTCCACCAGCAATTGTTATTCAGTCTGATCTATGATTGTTTACAATACAAGTGAACCTGCTTATTTGGGTGACCGACCTTGGAAGGCATCCCGCCATGACAGCCAGGGACGGAGATTTAGGAGGTCATTAAAACCTTTTACACCTTCATCAGTTTGACAAATGAGCCCTCACAGATGCCTGCATGTATAAAACTTGACATATCCTGTCTAGAAATATTAGCCACCATGTTTGTTTACTGAAAACAACTGATGTACATCCTTGTCACATTCAAGACTAAACAATTTCATATGTGGCAGTTCCAGGAATTAACTTCACTGTCTCTACCCTTTTTTATTTAATTTAGCATTTTTAAAGAATATAGGCAAAGTTGCTAGGTTTAGAACTGTGCAGATTTAAAATAAAGAACAGTATTTTCAAATGTGGGTTTTTTTGCCCTCTAGGTTGCTTTGGCATTTCAATGGCAACTGACATCTCACCTCAAGATAGCCTCAATAGTTATACCTAAAATCCAAAAGGAAAAATGTAGTAATTTTGATCCAGTGAAACCAACAGAGATATGAAAATAAAAAATGCAGTCTTGAAAGATTGCTATATTTCATCTAGAACCGCAAGTATGGTAGGGCATCAATTATTCCAAAAAGTCAATGAATACCTAAGTCAAAGTTGTTTGTGACCCATAACTGTGCCTGCTTGTACTGTAAAGTCTGGATTTCCTTGAACCAGGAAACTTTTTCCTGGGTTTTGGCAGTCAATTGCATAAAACCTTGTGGTTTTACTAAGAAAGGTTTGCGGTGGAATATGCACATCTCAATACATATTTCTTTTTCAAAGTACTGAGCTAAAAGCTTGTACAGCAGAAGAACAGGGAGGCCAACTGTACAGCAACAGTCCACGCTTAAGGATTTTATTCTATTACTTTGAACAAAAGAACATTCCTTCTTTCTTTTGAAAAGGACCAGGGATTCCCTTTTAATTGGGCAAGAAATACTGGAGTTCTGCAAAACATAAAAAAAAATAGTTAATGAAGCTGAATCTCAAATTGGCATCAGGGATAAGTTTGAAGGACATTTCCGGTTACAAAATGTGTATTTCCATAGTTCTGTCTGTTTCAGAAGAAAAACTGCTAGGAAATTAATTTGGATTGACAGCATGACTGATTTATCTTCATTTTCTTGCACAATAAATCAAAGTTTGAAATCAGTCTTACCATGATAAATCTTACATTGTATAAACATTGCTAACCAATATTTTATTAATACCACTGGAGGACTATCCAATAAAACTAAATATTTTACCTTTGAGATATCTTTCATCCTGGAGCACTTTACAACCCACATGGTAATCCTACAACCTCCCAGCTCTTGGGCGGACTCAGCAGATGGAACCCACAGCACCCAGTCGGGATGCAGAGTTACACACACTTCATACAAACCAGCAGACTTACCAACACCAACAGAGGTGAAAAGGTCTTGCTTGTTGAGAATGTTTAACATTCTTATTTTACTGATATTTTCTAATGTTCTTGCAGGTTAGAGATTTTTGGTGGAACCATTGTGCCACTTGTATTGGGCCATTAAAAGACTGGTGCCCAAGGACAGCAAGGATATGAAAGAACAGTTCACATCACTGTTGCACCAGAACAAAAGTAATCATTCAGCACGAAGGTGCCAAACTATCACAGCATAGACACTGGTGAGCTGATATCTCTTTTCTTATAAAAGTTGAAATAAGAGAGTAAGTCCATTCAAGGCTGTGACATTGTACCTGCATGAGCATTGTCACCAAAGGCACTTGCATTTCACAAGAAGTGTGGGAGCCTGTGCATTCCTGAGCCCTCCCTGCAGCATGTTGCTACAGCCAGCAGTGGGAAGCTAGGATGGATGGATGTCACATCCTGCTCATAGTATTTATTCAGGACATTGAAAACAAAACCAGAACTTCAGAAGAGACAGAAGCAAAGCAGCCTGCCTGTTCTATCCAATGAGTCAGTGCTGTTCCATGGGAAACAGGAGGTTGATGAATTTCAAAGCACATCAGAAAAACCCACAGTGTGAATTGTAGCCAGCATAACCTGGTCAAAATATGGATCTTCACAATTCCAGCAGAATTGAAAATAGCATTTAGGACAACCACAAGGTAAAGGAGATGGGGAGGTATGCAGAAGCCCCACTATCCTTTGGCACTGGTTGTAAACCATATATGTGATATGGAGGTCTCTTTGTTGCTCTCCTCCCAGTAAGAACTCCAGTCAGGCAGTGAAAAGCACTGAACTGCAGAAACCTGCTGGATGAATATCCCAGAGGAGTGAAACAGGGAGGTACTTCTGAAAACCCCAGTCAATGGTCTTTTGTGCATTTAGATGCTTAAATAACTTTGGAAATCTGGCTCTTAGGTGATTAAGCCACCTTCTACAGGCACTTAAGCGTTCTAAATTAAACAGTTTATTAGGCACCAGCAAGCACTCTGCTTTGGGTTCAAGTTCATTAACCAAAGCATGGCTGGTTTCACGCAACCAGCTATTAAGGCCTCTGGAAACGTGCTTCTTGGCTGGGAGGGGAGCGACACAGGCCAAAGGATCAGCCATAAGTCTGAGACTGAGCTGTGGGTTTGGTTACTGGTTTGGCTTTGGTTGTAGCGCAAATCTGGGCAAGTCATTTCATTCCCATGTGCTTCCTGGTTGTAGCCCATAGGCACTAATGTAACACAAATAATCATACAGAGGCATTTATAGTAGTTAGTTTTAAATTATAAACAAGAGATTAGGAGGTTTTTTTTAATGATTCTGTTTCTCCTCTCACATTCCCAGCAATAATTTGTAATCTTGTAAGAGTTACAAAAATGAGGAAATAAGAGGGTGAAAATAAGTGAAATGCTTTGAGGTAAAATACTGTGTTTCCCTCATGTATCTCAGTATTTTTACTGGCTTTCAGACCAAAAGTGAAGAAAGTCAAAGCACAGAAGAATTACTGTATGCAAAAAATAAGAACAGTACATAGGAAGGTGTGTGGGAGATATCCTGCATATGTCAGGATTACTTGGCAAAATGGATTTCTGCTGAGCTGAGTTTCTTAGCAAGAATTGCTCATTGTCTTCAGCTAGGACAACTGGCACCATTATGAACATGCAAGCATGCAAAACAGATGATTCTGAGGGAACTGGAGCAAATCATTTCTGTGGGGCCTTATATTTAAAGTGTCCACTTGCAAAAGAAAACAGTCACTGGGCTCAATTAAGTGGTCAATTTTGTAAATAAAATTCCTTGGCATTTGTAAATAAAATTCTGGAACCCTTTATCAGGCAGTGCATGTTGCTCAGAGTTGTAAATGGTCCTTAGGAACAAAGGAGAGCCACGGTGGTACCATGAACTAGGAAACATGGAGATCCTAACTGTCACTGCATAATAATAAATAAATTCCCCAAATTATACTGTTTATCTTACTTACAGTGAGTGACAAGCAGGATTTTCTGTACAATGGAGTGATTTTTGAAAAAAGTGAGCCAAAGTGTGATTTGTCATATTTTGAAGACCTTGTCAGTTCTGCATTATTACTTGTTCTATCAGAATGCAGAGATCAGATGTAAGATGCTCCACTCACAACAGCAAGGCATCTCAAGTTATTTCGTAAGTGTCAGAAAACAACAAATATGTATTTCTGAGGATGCGTGTTTTCCAACACTATGTCTTTGCTGGGGCAGTTATTTCTACCTGTGTGAATACGTAGAATCCTCGATGGAAAACAGGAACTTCAATCTGAAAAGGAAAAGAAAAAGAGGAAAAGCAAAACATAAAGAGAAAAACAGAAACAGAGAATGGAAAAGAAACACAAAAAGAAAAACAGAGGGAAAAGAAGGAAAATTAAAAAGAGAAAAAAATTTAAAAGAGGAAAAGAGGTAAAAAAATAGACAAAAAGAGAGGAAGTATAACACTTTCTTAGATGAGACCAGTAGGGGGGAGTGTTGACTTTATCCCAGAGCACTCACAAACCTTAACATGAACTTTTCTTTTCTGTGAAAAGGTAATTCCCAAGAAATGCACAAATTAATCTTATCTGTGTTTTGTTACTTTTAAAGATATTGTCCTTTGTGTCACATACCAAAGTAAGCCCTCTTTCAGAAGTACTGCATTGTCCATATGTTGCTTTTGGCATCATGTCTTGTTTGGGAGATAGAAGGAAATTCTCTGATTTGTCAGGGTTTCATTGAGCCAACTTTGATACTCACCATTCCCATAGGTGATGAGAAAACTACTGTTCACCCTGGCAAATGCCCTTTCTTTACAAGAAATCAGAATGGTGGCAGAAAAGGGAAGAACATGAAACACCTGTACACAGAGGAAGCTGGGGAGGAAAAACGGGGTCTTTAAAAGTAAATATGCTCATATTGGTTTTGAGACTTAGATATGTTTTTGGAAGCTTGGGTCCATTTCAAACAGGGTAATAGAATGAAAGTGGGGAAGTAACATGGGAAGAAGAGCTATTTCTATGCTAGAATGGGAAATTGGGTCTCAGCAAGGTGGAATTCAGCCATTACCCAGCTTTAGCACAGCATGGCATCACCAAGCATATCCTAGCTCTTTACCCCTGCCAGGGTACTAACAAGCCTTAACAGCCCTGACCAGCTGCTACCTAGGATCTCCACACACCTCTGCCTGTAGTACAGGAGACCCATTTCTGCTCAGGCCTGAGCGCCCAGATCCTGCCTGAGCAGCATCATGGATGTGTCAGGCTCCAGTCCTGCCACTGGATGTCTCTGGCTACACCTCAGACCTTTGCTGTAGGCAGCTGTCTTCTGGATGGGCCTTTTGGACCCATGTTGTGACTCGTCTCCAGCTCTGTCTCTGGCCCTGTCTCCTATTGCTTTTGACTGGACCTCCAGGATGGACCTGGGATCTGATCCATTACTGTCCCCTGGGATAATGTGCAAATTCACAGCTCCTGTTACATATTTGGATGCAGTACATTGCTGCCTCAGCAGCCCAATTGTCTGTCTGGTGACAGAGGGTACAGTCTCTCCTTTAATTGCTGAACTCCTGCTTGTTTATAAATTTTAGCACTGGCTAAGCTGCTGTCTACCCAAAATTAAACCATGTTACAAGACTTCAGTTTTCTGGGAAAGCAAGGGGCAGGAATATATCTAGCTCTCCATGAAGGACTGGAAGGAGGGAGCATGGAAATGCATGCACACTCAAACTTGCATATGAATGGCACAAGATGAAAGGATATAGGTAATGAAGGAAAATCATTACAGTAGTATACAAAACATAGAAAAGTAATATGAACTAAAACTTGAAATAGCACCTCAAAAGACTTCACATCAGCACAGGGTTGAATGGGTCTGAGTTTGCTGGGGTTTTCTTAGCTTTTTTTTTTGAGATTACTCTACAGAGAAGACTTACTCATGGTGCTAAGGCCACCATCACCAAGAACTGATACAAAATACAAAATGGTAATTTGCACCACTGAGAAAGAGAAGTACTCTACCACAATTCTGTCAATACAGGTCCTCTGTTCTGTACTAACTACACTCCCATTACATCTAGCCCTGCTAAGAGAGGTCTGCACAAATCCATCACATGTTGTGGCATCCCTTGAAGCTGAAAAACAAAAGGATGTTTCCCTCTGGAAAAAGGTAACTTTTAATACCTGCAAACAATATCTCCTACCAACCCTGCATCTTTAGACAAAGAAGGATACAGATATCACACCAGCATCTGAGGAGAGAGAACTTCTTTCCTGTCATGAAAGCAGTTCAGGTATTACCTCTGTAATGGGTCTACTTCCATGAGCAAAGGATCTACAGTTTGGCAGGATGGCAGTAATGAACCTGTAGACTTCTTATGTCTCCTATTTGCTGAGTGGGACAAGTTCTTCCTTGGCAATTGCAGTCTTGTCTTCCTCTGGGGTGGCTGATGGATGCAGTACCTGCAGGGAGCAGAGAGATCAGAACTCCTGAAGAGCAAAAAGAGGCATATTCTGGCTACTTTGCAATTTCATTCTTATCTGTAATGTTACTCTACCAGAAATTTTTAAATAATAAGATTAAGAGCGTAACGTTTCCATTTGTATTAAAGGCATAAAAAGAAATAAATACCGAGACTTGTGAGGCAGGAAGAGGAAGAGAGCAGAGAGCTGAAGTGAGAAGTTCTGTCTGCAATGAGCCTTAGTGGCAGTTTTGTACAATAAACAACAGCAGCCTTCAAAGGACTACATTTTTCCTCTGGAAACCTCCCACTAGTAAGGGCAAACCAGCTGCTTTTTGAAATCTAACCCTTTTACCCTTCCAAAGAAGTGGACTTCAGCATTTTCCCCAGCATTCAGTGGTGCCAGGATTCATGACAATACTGTGCATTGCATGCCCATTGCCTACCACAATTCCAAGGAAGTTGCGGGCTGGTAGTACCTCTGCACACCATTAAAGAGCTAAGGTTTATTCTGGAAAACCTTGGGAAGAGACTCACAAGAGCAAAAATCAACTCATGCCCTCTGTATAAAACAGTTCAAACCTTTGCTACAAGTAACTTGAAAGAAAGCATCACATATTCTACAGTCAGCCTTTTAGATAAAACTAAGAGTAAAAACCTTTCAGCATGTAGGAAAGACCATTGCTCTTATGAAAAGGAAATGGAGCTTGGACTTCTTCTTGCCTATCTTTATTGAAGTATTCATTTACACTCAAATCTATTTACATTTTAAATAAGTGTGTAGTAAATAATATCAAAGCAATTTTAATTTCCAAAAGTCATTTAGGACTCTAAGACCACTAACCTTACAGCTGCTGGCCTCACAAAGAGCTATTTTACTGAAACACATTGAACATATGCTCCTAATTAATTTGCACCATTCAGAAGATGCTTACACAAAATCTCTCTGTCTAGGGTAAGGCTTTATGCTGCATTGGTCACCACAGCATCTCAGGACTTCCCAGCTAACCTGCTTCACAGAAAAAGGACTACTAGACTCTTCAGATAAAGATCACCTATTCAATCCTGCTAGGTCATCTGGGTTATTTTCAAATGACTAATCCCATTTTTCATGCTTGCATCTGCAGTATTATTATTTCACTTTGCCACACCAGTCACTGTAACATTTTTACAACTGTTTGTAGATGAAGGTTGTAAGGGCTGATATTGCTGGAAAAATGTTTCTTAATAGGCAATGCATATTGTGAGGGGGGAAAATAATCTACTTATGAAGGTTTTAAGTTTGATGCATTGTTCTGTAATGAAATTCTGATTCAAATTTTCTCAGTAATTTTCACAAGACTGAACAGAAAGAGCGATGCACAATGTGGTTTTTAAATTAAGGATAAAATATGTTTATGCACATATATCAAGAGTTATTTTGTAACATATACAGAAACTGCTACGTATTTCTTCCAAGTGTTAAAGGTACAAGTCTATTAATGTTTAATGACACTGTGAATTTGATTTTTAACAGAATATAGGTATTTTATTTTTGCTTTATTTTTTTGGTCGCCGTTGTAGTTTTGAAATTCAGGTCTCTAGCTTATCCTCTAAGCACTCTTAAAAATGAAGTCATTAGTCACATGTTATTTACCCATATTGCAAATTACAGATATGTCATTTCTTGTAGACCAGTAACCCACAAACCTCAGGGATCCTCTGAGGCTCCTCAACAGCTTTGCCAAATAGCTACTGAAGTTAAACTGGTATTCATTTAAATATATAATGTATTATCAGTTAGTTTTGAAGACTGTGTATTGTTGGCAGTTTCTCAAAAATAAAGACAAGTTATGTTTTTGAAGTGAGACTGCAATTACAGTTGTCTCAAATATCTGTCAAAATGACCTCCAAAGGTCAGCAGCCTAGCAAAGAAGGTTGACTAATAGAAAACTACACTTGGAGAGTAGCTTTCAGTGGTTAACTGTCAGAATCAGAAAGATGTTCTGAGTGGGCTTTGACAGGGATCTGCCCTGGAAACACAACTATTCAAGGTGTACCTGAGCAATTGGCAAGACTTAAAAATAAGTGTTCAAGTGAAAACAGGTTGGCAGCTGGGGCAGAGGAAGTATGCTGCTGGGGAGCCTAAATAGTTCTGAAAAATTACAGAAATGGTTTGGAAAAATGGGATGATATTCAGTGGGGCAACTGAAAGATGGCATTTTATGCAGGATCCATCAGATGCACACATATGGGATAAAGAGCAACTGACAAGTGCCATTTCTTTAGAAAAGTGATGAAGAGTACCTGTGGGTGATAAATCAAGTGAAAAATCAACATTTCATGCTCTTGCAAAGCAGGAAAACATGGTGCTGGGTTACAGAAATACAGCTACAATTTGTAATGTATGCAATCTTTTGCTCTGCGTGGAGTTAAGAAAGCTGGGTGTGAGCTTAGTTTTGGATGTTAGTACATGAGTACTGAGGTTGCTGCAAAGGGGAAGGGAATAATCTTTTCTGTCTGTGGAGATTAGAAAGGGAAATACAGCTTAAACAGCAGCAAGGGCATTCAGGTTGGACATTAGAAGAACCTATTCTGACAGAGATAGAGTAGCACTAGAGAGCACTTCTCAGAACAGGACACAAATCCCCTATCTATACACAGGCAATGTAGTTATGGAAGAATGATGTATCTGCCCTGGGTGAGGAAGATGGATTTAATGAACAATAAAAGCAGTATTGTTAAGACAGATTTTTTTTCACAAAAAAACAGGAGTTGGTACTCACAAGGGGAACTGCAAATCTGGCAATCCCAACTCAGTAGTGGGCAGATTACAGAACAAAGTAGATACCTCATTCATTACATAGGAAGAAGAGTTCAGGAAGTGGGATGTGCCAGTTGCTGCCACAGAAGGAGATACCAGTGCAATAAGGATGGGAAGAGAGTCTGGAGATGAAAATTAGGGAATGGATGGGTATTTCCTACTTGCTGCTACTGAGTGTTAGCAATGAAGAAGAAAATGAACTGGCTTGCCCCCAGCTTTACACCCAGAATGCTAGCACTTGTATAGTCTACTAGTTTTCGCAAGTGGTAGAAATTTCTAAGCTTCCCAAACCTTAGCTTTTCTGTGCCATGACTTCCCGTTCTTTTCCTCTATGATTTTATAGTATTACACAGAACACCGGAAGTTTTAACAAGCCCTTAATACTAACAATTGCAGCTGCCTTATCTCTCTGGCAGATCTTGTATATTTTCTAATTGCTCTTTATTTCCACCTGGAAAAAAGCAAAGAGTAAAGGTAAGATATTCTGTTTGAATCACAAGGATCAGTCCTGAGGAGAGTCCTGGCAATTCCAGGGGAGTTTTTTAAACCATGAACCTGGCCTTGATTTTAGAATGAATTCCACACTGAAGAAAGTATTAGGTGTTGCTTATGTCATCCTCAATATGCTATGGTAGTAGTTTTAACACAGAAGTTTTCAAAGTAGATTATTCTGTAGAGAACACTTACTGGCACAAGTGGTGGATAACAAGCCTTCAAACATTTTCTTCACTTACTTGTTGCTAAGTGAGCAGAGCTGTCATGAATGAACAGCTCCATAAATAAAGCATCCCGTTCCCTTCTGTCTTTGTATCAGGTAAATTCTGCCTTATGACCAAGTTAGATGCTTAATGATTGTCACATACTAAGTCCTTCTCAGTCTTTGAGCAAAGTAATTTGAAATAAGATTTCAAGAGCTGACAAGACCAAGGTAAGAAGTTGAATTCTGACAGACTTAACAATTCAAGTTCTTTATTGCCAGGGTTTCTGCTCTGTAAGTTTGACCTGGAAGATACATTTGGAACTAAGACACTGTGTATTTCAATATCTGCTTTGATCTATTTTCATGTACTTCTCTGTAGGGATCTTCTCCATAATACCTCTCAGGTCCCACTCCTGAGTCAGCATATAAGTGATTAAGCAATTGCACAGCTGTCTGGCAAAAGTTACTTGGAAATAATTATTAACTTTCTTGACTGGAGGTATTGAGTCAGATTATTATACCAAAGAATTTCTGGATACATCTTGCATGCTCCTTATGTACTGTGCTCTTTGGTTAGTAAATGGCCTTGCAACCCTGCCCACAAAGCCAGGAATTCTGCAAGCTGAATCCTGGGTTATATTTGTTTCAGAAAGAGGAAGGATAGGAAGTGGAAATTAATTCTGGGCCAATTTGTATTTGAACTGGATATCCAGCCACATCAAAAATGAAGCCAAACACAATGCAGAAGGGCAGTCTTTAACCCAACAAAAATACAGCCAGCCATCCACACCTACGTGTGGCTGAAGCTAGATAGGCCCCTCCAGTCTCTGCAATGTTCTAATTTAAAAAATAATAATAATAAAAAAGCAGTGCTTAAATTCCATTTAGGCTTGTGGAATTGGAGGCCAAAAAGGACTAGATCACATGGTGTAACCTCTAAGTCACAGGCCATTAAATTTTACTCAGTTGCCCTGTTGAGCTCAATAACTTTTATTTGACAAAGGTGCAGTTTGTGTTTTGGCTTCCAGTAAGGCAAGCAGTTTCTGTTTGAATGATAAGAGGCAGAAAGATATTATATTTATTTACACAATTGAATGCATATGTTTGTACATTTATGTTCTTTTTCAGGAGCTGAGAACTAGGTTTTAGCTCAGAGGATATTCTCCTGCAAGTGAGTGAGATTGTAACCTATCAGCCAGCTGACAAGGCTCACAACATGACCCATATATTGCTGTGGAGAAGGGTAGGGGAAAGAGGAGGGAGAGGGATGCACACAGACACACACTAGTCCTGATTCAGCTCTGTCTTATGTATGCACACATCTTTCAAGGTTTCCATTTAAAAACAAAGAAAACAGGTCTTGTTATTAATCCTCTAGTTTGCACAAATACCACAGATGTGTAATGTTTTCCAAAGCACACTTTAAAGGCTCACATAATTAACACAGCAATACAAACCACTGCTATTCTATCTGATAAAAAAGACGTGGCTGGTGCTAAAACAAGATTCAAACTCAACAGACTAAAAGAGTGAATCACACACTTTGACATTGTACGTGTTGATTTGAATGCTTTGTGTTTTATTAACACAATAAATTATGTTATTCAATAAAATAACTAGAAATATATTATATGCTGACAGGCAGATTCAAAAGAGCAAATAACGTCTTTTTGGCAAGTTAATTGACTGCTTTTTAAAAGATTAAAAATATTCTCCTTTTAACAGAAATGAGATGCCTTATGCTTCTTACTTTATCCTTTAAATCTTTTTAGAACTCCAGAATGAATTTCGGTTTTACCAAAACTTCACCTAAGATTCATTTGACATTATTTTTAGAAAGTGTTATGAACACTGCAGAACTTCCATGCAGAGTTACGAATCAGTACAACTGAACAGCCACTGGAGAGCAGTCTTCAAGCTACAGTTAAGTATACTGATCATACTTTGGTTATATACCAATGAGATTTTAACTTGCTATATTTCAATTGCCCATATTTATGTATCTTCTGCTGGTCTAGCCTGCTATTGTTTTCTAGTTTCCTTCCCCACAGCTTAGATAGACTAAAATAGCCTGCAGAACTTCTGGAGGAAATATTTTATAGCTTTATCCAGTAAAAGCTTGATACAAAGCCATTTAGCTTAGTGAATGTCTTTCCATTGACTGGAGTAGTTTTGCTTCCAACCTTATGGTTTACAGGCTCAGTGTTTAAATGACTACACTGAAGTTAGGGTTGATGAAATGAGGTGACTATGTTATTCTTTTTTTTTTCAGCCTGCCAAACAGTGTTTTCGTTACTGTAGTTTTTGTTATCACTTCTCTGATGAACTTGAGAAAGAATCTGATTCAAAGCTCATAGAGGTCAGCAAGTGATAAATCTGGCCCACTGCATTTGCTACAGCAGGTGTGATATAGAGTCCAGGCTAGAATTCTTCCCTAAGTATGTACAGCCACTGGAACTCAAAGAGCAAGCCTGACTGTTCCAGCTGTGTTGAGGACTGAGACACTAATCTGACTGAATCTGAGGGATGATAACTTACTGTCTTATAATGTAATCTCTTTATTTATAGCAAATAATGTGATTTCTAATTTATAAATGAGGTGTCCATTTCCCTGGGTGAAGTTTGCATGTGTCAGAAATTTGCCAAAAGGAAAACATGGTAAAAATGTGGGAGTGAAATCCTGTTTGGAAAAATGGAGACCATTAAAAAAACAAAATACCTTTTGCTGTAGAGATCCTGTCCTTTACACTGTTACACTGTGCATTGCTGGCTATCTCATTCTAGTCAATGGGAAGTTTGGTTGGATGTCAGGATAAGGACTTTACTAGATGAGTAATGCAGGCTAACAGTAAAAGTCCAACTGCTTAGAAGTACAGTAACGATTTGGTTAAAAGTTCCAGGAGTCTCCTACAGGCTTTGTCAGACCTCTGTGGTTTCCGTTTGAAATTACAGCAGATTTTTTCCAGTGGAGCATAGCAGCCGAATGTGTGCCCCATGTACAGAGTGGGAGGTTTCTCACATTCCCACCTTGCAGTCAAAAAGTCTTCTGGCAGCAAGAAGTGCTAATTTAACAAATTTCTTTCCAGTGCCATTTTGCCAGCAGGCAACCAGAAACATCTCTAGGTGTTCAAAGCAGAGGTGATGTTTGGAATGGAAAAAAGCAAACTTTATCCGAAGTAGCTTGAGGCTGTTCCAGAGACTCTGTCCTGGGAGTCCCTGCCCGATTCTGCAGAAAGCTAGTATCTGACCTGGTACAGGTTTGCATTTAAATGAATCTTGGTTCAGTTGCCATTAGGGACAATAAAGCATATGTATAATTTTGGATGAGGTCCCTGCATGTGTAACATAGAAACACCACCTTGGTTAATCAGTTTTCTCCTGTATATCTCTTCCTTTTTCTTCTTTCTGTACTACAGTTCTTGTTCTCCCAATGACCAAAACAGTTCTCATCCTAAAGTGGTTACAGGAACTTTCTGTAAGTCTGATGAAATATCTTTCCCTGTTTGACTCAGCGAGTTTAATAGCCTAGTGTGAAAGGCAAAGCATGACTGCAAATGCATGCCCTTCTACTCGAGCCATAGGAATTTCTGTACAAATGCTCTTTGCCTGGCAGAAGAAACAGCTCTTCAGAAACATCCTTGAAGAAAAAGAGAAAACCAGGCTGAACGATGAGAAGGGTGGTATTCAAAGAGATTAACCACCAGAATTAAGAAAATGCTTTCTACTAACCATCTGGCTCAGCCACTCCGATGGCTAATCTGATCCAGAAAGCAGAGACACTACCTCATAGTCTATAACCCATGAGTCAGTGAAAGCATCTGACAAAGATGATCACATAATTATAGTCTCCAAAATTGTCAGACTTGTCGTTAGGGTCAGTGGTAGGACTTAGCTGATGCTGTCACTTCCTTACACACATGGGCCAATTGTGTCACAAGGGCTATAGTCAAACACTTCGCCATGATGGCCAAACAAATCTTTCCTTGCAGTCAACCAAGAAAGATTTTTGTTTCAATAATCATGTAGTGACTATAAAACACAAATAAAAATACTGGACATTTTGGGCCCAATTCTTTGGTGATTCTTTGCAGCTCAAGAATTTAATGGGGGTAGGGGGCTGCAGCAATAAAAAGTGGTGAAAACCTCAGTTACACTCAGAGAGGTTATGAGTGTAGCACTGGAGCCTACGACACAGAAAACGTGTTGGAATGAGAGTTGTTGTTAGCAGATCTGGTCTCTGGAACCTACAGAAACCAGAAACGAGGGTATGAAAAATGTCGCTGTTAATCTGTCCTTTAAAACAAAACAAAACATAAACAAACAACTAAAAAAAATCCAAACCAAAACAAACAACATATCCTCATTTCTTATGGCAATAGCCTTGAGAGTATGAGCTGGTTAAAACCAGACACTGAGGTTGAAAATGCATATTTGGGATTTTTTTTCCCTAGGACTGTGGCTTATCGGTGACCTTTCTTGCATCAGTACATGGCTGTCCTTTAAAATGCAATATGGATCTGTCATTCTGGGGGAGTGCTGGGGAATTTGCTCTTTTGGCACTGTGGCAAATGAGCAACAGATGCTTTTATCTGACTTGTAAAAGCATTGCCCTACTCAACCATTTGGCAGCTGGTGCTCGAGGCCAGCTTGGATCTCGTGCCGTTGCAGGACCTCGGAACCCTGCCGGGGGTAAAAATGGGTGAGAAAAAGCTGTGGGAAGTGGGGGTCTGATCCCCTTTGCTTAGGAGCTCTGTTCAAGCTAAGCACTCACCCATGGTTCCTGTGCCTGGCCTTGTGCCTCACTGACCTGGATACTGGGTCTGCATCAAAGATTTGATATCTTGGCTTGACCTTGATTTTGCCTCACCACTACAGACTTGCCTTGTGAACTAGACTTGACTAACCCTGGTTAGTGTCGCAGGACCTGCTCTGCTCTTTGTTTTTGGGTGCTGTGGTACTGTACCCCTTGTCAGTGAGCTTGCTGCCTGGCCAGCCTGGCTGTCACCCTCATCTCCCAGTCTCACCCCTGCTGCTCCCTGAAACTGGGGTTGTCACAAGTGTTTGTTCAGCTGTCAACTTTATGGCTGAAAAAACAGCAAGGTGTCAAGCAACAGGGAAGTGACAAACTGGGTGAGGCAAAAGCAAGCTATGAGACTCAGTCTCCCATTCTCTGATTGCAGTTCTGCTACCTATATGTAGCCCCAGAGTCCACTAAGAGCAGAAGAGCAGAAAAAAAATTTGGCTGCTGTAGGATTAGCCAGTGTAATTTATGAGAGCCTGCCTGTCACTTGAAAACTTGTGGGAATTCAGTGGGAGTCTTTGTTATTGACCCTGGAGAGGCAAAGATCCCACTCCTATCAAAATACTGTAAGGCTGGAGGTACCCTTGAAGCATTAAGTGGAATGTCACTCACTCATCCAGGGCAGGGTCAATAGCTACAGGTCATTCCTGATGAATATTCATCTAGTCTCTTATCAGAGATCTAAAATGTAGAGCTGCCACAACCTGCCTATGCTTCCAGTGCTGCAGATCCTTAAGATTAAAATTCTACTATATCTTGACGAATCCATAAGGAGCACAGGGAAAAGAGTTGTCCTTAACTATTTTTAGCAGCTTTTTATGTATTTGAAGACTGTCCTTCCTTCCTAGACAATATAATTCTCTCTAATGCTAAAAGATCCCACCTTTTTCCCATCTTTTCTTTCATGTTTTCTAGAATTTTGATAATTTTCATGGCTCTTCTCCAGCCTTTCAAGATCCTGCACCAAAGACAGTGCCCCATTTCAGACCCTAACACTAAATAACACATCAGTATTACTTCATGTATTTACAGATCATACACCTATATCTATACTGTGTTTGCCTATTTCAGCAACAATACACTACTGTTGGTTCCATTATAAGCTTTATACTTTTTTCTACATCGGAGTTCCTTATCCTGTGTTTTATAAACTGATGAGTTCCCTTCCCCTATTCCCAAATGCAGTATTTTGAATTTGTCCCTGTTGAATTAATATGACTTTCCCCAGACACTATTTCTTTATTTTATCAACACCATCTCTGGAGATAATTTTTATTTCTAATCTAACTTATTTAAATTCCTCCTCAGCTTCACAGAAATCTCTCTATTCCATCTTCTAGACTGTTAAGGAAAACACCACTTTGTGTAGATCCATTCCTTTGGTATTGATCTTAACTGTCAATCACATTTCAGCAAAAAACTTTAAATAAGTTGTCTTTCAAAATGTCATCAGTTAAGAGTTAAGCTTCCATTGACTAGTTCACTAACCCTGTTTTTCCTGTTTGTCATTAATGCACTGACAGAAGGATTTCACAAGCAATGGTTGCTAGGACTAACATCTCACTGGCCTATCTGGTGTTGCTCCTGTGTGATGCTGAAAATAAGCCTTTAGTACTCTGACACAGTTTCTACTTCCTGTATAATTTCCTCCTATGTTTGGGACCAAAGGCACCAAGTCGATTGCTTACTCTGCTTCCTGACCATCTTCTGCACCTGGATAGCTTGCAGTTGCACCTTTAATACAATTTCTTTCATGGTACATAATTTCTTTCTGAATTCCTTTTTCTCCTTGGACCAGTCTTTCAGGAAGTGTTACCTAATGACCCTCTGGGTACCTGAAATCTGTCCTCTTAAAATCCTGCTGACTTTTACTATAGTGTTGCATCTTTCCTATTCCAAGGAAATATGAATTTTGTCATTTCCCCATCACTGGCACCCATATTCCTCTTTGAGCAGCTCCACCATGCTCCTCGGTTTGTTGGATTGAAGCCAGCACTCTTTGTGACCAACTGAAAGGACTGCCAGGCTCTGACTCTGGCAGCACCTAGTAAACAGCTAATGCATTGTAATAGGGGTAATAAAGGAGTAATTTTCTGTATCATTCTTTTGAGTTTGGACGCAACTAATCATGGAATAATTCATCCCAGGCACACAAGACTGAGAGACAGCTTTTACCCACTTGAAATATGCACATTAAAAACTACAGCATTAATTCTTACCTTACACTTCGCCACAAATAAAATGCAAAGGAATATATAAAGGGTGTGAATAGCATATATCTGGCCAAATACATGTGCTGTTTCAAAAAACACAGTTCCAGAAAAGCTAAGAGTCCCCTCTGGTCCATATCTTGAGTCTCTTATGTTCTGCTACTCATGTGTTCTATGACTGGGGAGACAATTTGGAAAAGCAACCACCAGTATTTTGATTCGCCTTCTAAGAGAATAATCCGGACTAGGAGACAGAAAAGTGATTTATTTTTATTTTCCTGCTAAAAATTTTTACAACTTACTTCTTTCTCTGCTCTCTGCTATAGCCCTGAGATCAGTGACAAGGAACAGACGTTGACTTACCGCCCCATTTCAGCTAATTCTTTCAATAGCTAACACTTGCTTAATGTGACCTCTCTTAACAGACACCATACCACTCTGTGAGTGCATTGTTTTTTTCCCAAGGTGGTCTTGTTTATAGCGTGAGAAATACAGGGTTGTTGTTTTCTTTTCTGATTAGAAATCTTTTGGACAAGATTTATGTAAGGATTTGGGTGTATATTGGACTGTATTTGTGTAAGTACTATACTCTGATGGCTTTCCAGAGCAGCAGTCCCTGATGTCCTCAGTCATATTAGTGTGTGGCCTAAACAATTTCAACTGCATTGCTGAAACTTACTCCCCGTAAAGAAAATACCTGTAATAAAAAGATGGATCTTTGCACGCATTAGAGCCACAGATGGAGATACATGAGTGTGACTGTGTATGTCGAATATGAGTAGTGGCATTTGTGAAAAGCCTGGCCTTCCAGTAGTTGCTCTTTTCTCTTTCTTTAGGCAAGCTTTCAAGGCTTATCACATAACTTTTAGTTCCTTCTCTGATACTTCCTTCAGGGAAAAAGAATCCAAGATTTTAATCAGTCACATTTTTATATTGGGGCTTCTCATTTTCATCAGGACCAGTGATTTACTGTTGTTTTTCAAACCTATTAATTAAATTTTGACAGCATTCATTCTCTAAGGTGTGTTTCTGTGTCACTGCTATCCTGCTGGAAGCACTGCATACGAAGACCCTCATAGGGAGTTGGATGTTTGGGATTCAGCTTCCCTCTTTGGGAGCTTCTCTAAAATATGCAAAGATGCTTGTCAGCTCTAGCAAAATTATGCTTTTATTGTTTTCTAAACTTTGACCACTAGACTTCTAAAAGAGCTGCCAACATCTCCCTTAAAACTCTCATAACTCCTTGTACATACTGAAATAATCATGTTGGGTAAAAGTGTTTGTAATCAGTCATGCACAGAAAATTCTCCTTTTCCTTCCAGTTAGAAACCTGTTTCTTCTCTCAGGTGTTTTAACTCCATTGGCTCCAGTCCAGTTAGCACCAGCTTACAAAGCTGTAAGGGACAATTGAATGCACTAACACATCGCTGGGCCTGATGCCTTTTGTATTCATGGCTTTTTACTCTCTCTTGGGAATGAAAAGGGACATTTATTTGGTGTTTCTTACAGAAACAATGTCCATAATTAGGTACCTCCAGTGCTGGCTCAGATACAAAGGAACAATTGTTAATTATTTCCGTGTGCTTGAGGAACATGTTGCACCAAAGGCTGGCTTGCTTGAGGACTACAAGCAGTGAGGTACTAGACTGTCACTCCCATTCTCCTTCGTAACAAAACAATATTTCATTTTGAGTCACAGCTTGGCTTGGATCCCTAGCTATTCTGCCCAAGCCCCAAAGGTACCCATAGGCCTGGCTGTCCCTGCCTGCCAATGGGCTCCTCCACCCCTGCTCATGGCTCAGAATCCCATGTCAGCCCCTATGGAGCCATCAGTCCCTGCCAAGTGATGCTGCAGAAGGGCCAGGCTCCAGCTCATCACAGTCCTGCCCATGTGCCTCAGGCTACCAAACACAGCTCACCAGTGCTGCACAAAGCTCTGCCAACATCCCCATTTCTTCATGCCTGTGCTGTTCCCGCACCAAGCACAAGAAGGATTGAGATTTGCATACCCAGTCATGGTGCTGTTCCAATCTTGAAGTAAAACTTCCAGGTACAAACCTTTAGGATGGACACAAACAGTGGCACAAAGTTCAGACTGGATCCTGCTCTTCGATCAGTTTTTCTGCAGAGTAGCACCGTTTTGCTGTAGTGTTGGTGATTGATGTGAGGGAGCAATATGGCACTGGCACTGCCTCTGCCTTTGAAACATCATGTTGCTCAGAGTGCTGTAGAAATCGCATTGTGACAGCACCAACAGGAACTGGGTCTTTGCCTTTCAAAGGACGCATCTTTGCCAAGCAGTTAGCAAATCTGGCCAGCTTTACCCACCCCTTCAAAAGTAAGCAGGCAAGCTTTTGTGAAGAGGAAAAAGAGGCTGCTAGTACTTTGTGGGCTGGGCACAGGCCACAACCGCTGCACAAAGAGCTCCAGCTGGGAGCCAGTACTGCCAGCAAATTTTTCCCCCCTCTTCGTAACACTGAGTTGAAGCATTGATGACTCAACTTCTCTGGGCTGTGTTTGCCATTGAGAAGATCCTACTGGAAAGAAATTCAACAGCCTATGGAGAGAAATGCAAGATTTGTCAAGTGCACAAGAACCACCCAGGAAGCAAAGGATTCCAGAACACTGCTTCTATCCAGGCTCTGGCCTCGAGGCTCACTGTCCAGAGCCACCCCTGAATCCTCCTGTTCCTGCTCCACCTGCTAGTCACCATGCCAGGGTACTGAGGTTGTGGGTCACTCCACATGGCCTCAGATCTTCCAAGCCGATTATGAGACTTCCTTTCCATTCATCCTCTTGTCTCCGCCTACTCCTCACTTCTCTTTATTTCCTCATGAGATCTGGTGTTCTTCCCTCTGTGACTGCTTACTCTCACTCCAGTTTCTGCACTTTCTTTCATATTGTGATGGATCTCCCCTAGACTAACCCTTCCCTCCTTTTCTACATCCTTTCCACAGCTCCCTGTCTCTGTGAAGACAATTATTTTCTGTCACTACTTTAGAACAGAAAAGTACAAAAAGAAACTCTTTCTGTAGTACCTTATTCTGGGCCTACCAGACCCCTCACTTCCCTGCCTGTATAAACTAAAAGGTCCTCAGAAAGGAAGGTATGCTCAGAAAATCTATCCATCCTCCACTGGCTCCCTTTCTGCAGCTTCCAAACCAGCCTTGGTGGGGCTTTGAACAACCTCTAGATGCCACCGTGGACTTCACTGCGGGGTACAGGATGTGAAGTGTTTGGTAGCTGCAGGTAAGCAAAGTGCAATGTATTCTGGTCAATGTTCTTCTGTGGTCCATGGACACTGCTATAATGCAGTTCACAGTAACAGGATGCAGAAGATGCCTAAACTATTGTATGCAGATCATTTAGAAGAGCCTCTGAAAAACAAAAATAATCACTTTTCCCCTTTGTTTCACTGAGTGATGCAGAGAAAGAAGGCTCCACTTGGTCCAATGACAACTTCTAATTCCTGTACAGAACAGGATTCAGTGCTGTCACATCAACTTCTACTGCAGTTCTAGTATGAGTGATGCTATTATTGAAATAAATTAGAGATAACTTTATCCCACAATGAATAACACCAGTGTTATAAATCATCTATTTCTACTTCTGAAGTTAAAGTAAGGTTACTTATTTCCTGCAAGCACTTACAATTGATTCACACAAGATTCTTAAACTGCACATAATTACCTTCCAAATCCCAAACAGCAATGCAGCTACATCTCCATTTAAACATCAAGTTCATCAGGATTGCAGTATATGTGATATTCAAGTGAAACAAAATGTCAGTGTATGGATGTTCTCCCTCCTTTTCACTTTTGCTTAACATTTAAGATGCTATTTTTTCATAATCTAATACACTTTGGTCTTTTCCTCCTATTACTCCTTTTTTCTTTGCTATCAATAACATTTCTTTTCTCTTTAATTTTCCCTCTCTGCTTCCTCTTGTTCATTTTATATTATTTAACCAGTTTGACTTCAATCAGCTATGCTGTCCATCCTTCTTTCCTTGTGATACATGTTTTTATCTAGCACCATGAAGCAAATTTTTTCACATCTGCCCTCTCTCTTTCTCCCCAGTTCTTGGGGCAGTTGCTGTAAAGGTAATGCTACACATGCTACTTTTTTGTCCCCTCAGAGCTTGTCAGACTGTTTAATTGTGGGGCATAAAACTTCTACTGGACACCCATGCTCACTAAAGCATCTCCTCTTACAGGGATTCAAGGGGGATGGAGGTGCAGATGTCCGTCAGACTTCTGTCTCCTCTTTACATAAGGGCCTTGCCAGTTTTAGAGGCCAGAGCCAGGTCCACACAGACATGCGAAAAAGTGATTATGGTGTGGGCAGACATAGCTTTAAGTAAGGTAGTTCATGCAATGGTACAGGTGCTGGATGCAGCAAGGACACATGAGTGGAGACTAGTGCTCAGAGAGAATATTAATCCTGGAGTCCCAGGGGGCTGCTGGTCCAGTTTTCAGCTGCTGTCTGACATAAATTGCTGTCAACACCAGAGCAACTTAGGTAAAATCTAGTACCTGGGCCACAATTGAGCCTTCAGTCTCTTCTGTAAATGCACTTTGGAAGACTTTGGTGACAGAACGGCCTTTGTGCATTAAACCTGGAATGTGCCTCTGGGCATGCCAGAGGCAGACCCAGTAGGATTATGGTAGCTGGCTAACAGTGTCTGCAACTACTGCTGCCAGACATATAAATGGTACAGAAACTGAAACCAGTTAAATGTTTTGGGTTTGTTTTGTTTGTTTTGTTTTGTTTGCCTTTTTGCTTGTTTGTTTTGGGGGGTTTTGTTTGTTTTTGTTTTGTTTTTTTTTTTGTTGGGGGTTGTTTCTTCTGTTTTGGTTTGGGTTTTTCTTGGTTTGCTGCCTTTTTCTTTTTGGTTGGTTGGTTTTTTTTGGGGTAGGAGAAATTCTGTTTGGAGCTAATGATGAGAAAAAGCCTCTAAGCTGCACAGGATGGGGGTTCTTCTAGCCCAGCCTTAGGATTTGCATTGTCAGCCCCACTCACCACTTTCTTGATCAGAACAAGAAAAAAGGCAAGCTTGACTTCAGAGTACATTTAATGGACTGCCAACAGAAACTAGAAATGACAAGCTAATCTGGCCGTATAAAGGATAATTTTAATACTCATGAATTTCTCTATGCAGCTAAGATCGAGCAGGAGAGGGAATGCTCTCCACAAATAAGTAAATAAAGAAAACTTGCTCCTACCTTCCACTAATCTCAAATACGAAGTTTTCAAATAAAGTTTTACATATGGAATCCTGAAATTCTCAGAATTCAATATCTTTTTATTTCTCCAGTGTCATTTTAAAACTGAGAGGATGTCATTCATAATATTTGTGCTCTCCCTTTTCATTGAATGTGAGATGGTACATGCATAAAACAATCACTAGTGCCATGAAATTGGTTCACACAACTAGTAGTTGATATTGTCCACTTTATAAAACTGCACATGGTTGGGAAAAGATTTCAAAAACAGAGATAGTACAATTGAGATGACATCTTGCAAGTAAGTAACCAATGACATAATAGAATTTCTCCATGGCATCACAGACTGTGTGGCTGCAAGAGTGGGATTTGAACTGAGTGTGTGGGGAGTAATGTGCCAAAAAGCATTCACAGTATCAGAGTACGGTTCCACTTGAAAAGCTGTATGCTCCCAGACTCTGCACTTTTTTGTAATATATTATGGATTTTTCAGTGATACTAAATAATTTCATAGAATCATAGAATTTTTAGGGGTCAGAATGGACCTCACAGATCATCTCGTCCCAGCCACCCCTGCCATGGGCAGGGACACCTCCCCACTAGACCAGGTTGCTCAAGGCCTCATCCAGCCTGGCTTTGAACACTGCCAGGGTTGGGGCAGCCACAGCCTCCCTGGGCAACCTGTTCCAGTGTCTCGCCACTCTTACAGTAAAAAACTTTTTCTTAGTATCTAGCCTAAATTTGCCCTCCTTCAATTTGTACCCATTGCCCCTTGTCCTGTCACTGCAGCTCCTAACAAAGAGTCCCTATCTGACTTCCCTTTAGGCCCTTCAGATACTGAAAGGCTGCTACGAGATCTTCACGCAGTCTTCTCTTCTCTAGGCTGAACAACCCCAACTTCCTCAGCCTGTCATTCATTGTGTCATTCTCGTCCATGTGCCATAATAAGCCATAATAATAGTACAATTATAGTAAGATGATCGTCTGTATACACAGAGGCTGCACCATTCAAGCATACAATGAGTAATCTGTGGTGTGACAGCCTGTGTGGACTAACAGTAAAACATGCACAGGCACCCTCTTCCTTGTGGATACAGTGATCTCCTGCCTTGGTAAAAGAGGTGCTGATCCCGTGTCTCATCAGAAGAAGAAATATTTGTTATAAATCCCTTTTCCAGAAGCCTTTGGGTCATTTATAACGAAGTTATATACAACCAAGTGGGAACGTTTGGGGAGCACCACCTTGGCACAGCTCCCTGACAGCTGGAGGACCTTGTGCCCCACAGCAAGTTGGTTTGGAGCTGGAGCTGGCTAGGGTTTAAGGGGAATGAATGGTCCTGAAGCTAGTCATGGAGGACCTTACAAACATCATGTTGCTGACTTCACATGAGAACTTCTATTAGTAGATAATCAGGTACAATAGCTACCGGTACTTAGAACAATAAAGTTGCAGTTTAGTTTGTCCAGTTACTATTCATTTGTCATGTGTGAGCACTGCCATGTTTTTGCAACAGGAATGTGGAAGTTAACCTAGGTTAGGTTTGAGTTCTGCTCTCAGTGGGTACTCTCTTGGTCATTACATCTTCATCATTTGGGAGAAATGTTGAGGGATGTTCGTTTATCTAGGGTGGTGGTGGTGGGGTGTCATAGGCGGAATACATGTATTACATGTTGGAGTTGCATTTAATGTTGAGTGAATATTTCTGCATTACTACTGCCCTCAACTTAAGAAGGACATGGAACGGTCGGAGCAAGTCCAGAGGAGGGCCAAGAAGTTAAGAGGACTGGATCATCTTCCCTATGAAGACAGGCTGTGGAAGTTGGGGCTGTTCAGGCTGGAGAAGAGAAGGTTGTGTAGAGACCTCATAGCAACTTTTCGATATCTGAAGGGCCTACAAGGGAGCCGGAGAGGGACTCTTTGTTAAGAACTGCAATGATAGGACAAAGGGTAATGGGTTCGCATTGAAGGAGGGGAAGTTTAGCTTAGATATTAGAAAAGAGTTTTTTCCTGTGAGGGTGGTGAGACACTGGAACAGGTTGCCCAGGGAGGTAGTAGAAGTCCCAAACCTGGCAGTGTTCAAAGCCAGGCTGGACAAGGCCTTCAGCATCCTGGTCTAGTGGGCGGGAGGGGTCCCTGCCTATGGCAGGGGGTTTGGACTAGATCATCTGTAAGGTCCATTTCAACCCTTAAAATTCTATGATTCTATGGTTAATGGAATGTATCATGGGGCAGTTAACCTGAACCTACCGTGTCTATGGGACAGGAGGGGTGCCTGCCTATGGCAGGGGGTTTGGACTAGATCATCTGTAAGGTCCATTTCAACCCTTAAAATTCTATGATTCTATGGTTAATGGAATGTATCATGGGGCAGTTAATCCAAGGCACAGGAGCACACCCAGTTTGGGAGGGAGGTGAGTCGGGTTGATGGCAGATGCTGCAGCTGGGGCACTCCCGGGTTCGCCCTCCAATGTCCAACACAGGCAGCAAGCCCCGGGGGTCGTGCGGCAGGGCAGGCAGGGTAGGGCCGAGCTCAGGGGTCGT
>NW_008655398.1:2275-3864 GCF_000695815.1 Acanthisitta chloris | reverse complement strand
TTGAAATAAACTGGAAGTTTTTGATGATTCGAAGACTGATACTTTATGGCTACCTACATTACATGAGAGATGATGAAACCATGAATAACAAAGTCAGGCAATCATCTGTAAGATCAGAACAGAGACTAAAGTAAGGATGATCAAATAATACATTCCTTTCCTCTTGTATTTTGCAGGTGATGTGTGCTATTTTGTGTCTTTTTTCCTTCCTTCTCAATGCATTGTTGCAAGGAGAGGGAGAAGGACTAGTCTGCCACTATCCAGAGATTCTGCTAATTATGAACCAGCCCAACCATTTAAAAGACTCTGCATGTTGGTTAAAAATTCTTCTGAATTCACTCCTGTGAAATCCATTTCCAGAAGAATTTGTGTTTTCTACTTGTCCACTCTTGGGCTGATTTTTGGCTATCAATGCTGAGGCTAAACTGGTTTCATGAAGTGAAAGAGAAGTGTCTGATGTTACTCTAGGTGCATTAACAGTTTTACCAGGGTATAGCTAACTTGGAACTACAGTATCCTAGTTATTTCATGGCAATCTTGCCTCCTGTGCATAGGGAGTTTTCTTAATAAGAGCTTTGGGACATACATTGTTTTTACTCAATATTTCCTCATAACACAGTGTGATAGGACTTATCAGAAGTTCCAGGCAGCACCCTGCTAGAAATAATTAATAATATTACTTCACACCAGGCAATTCCTGCTTGCAGATTTCAAAAACTTTTTAAAGAGAAGTGTTAATATCCCCATGTTACTGAGAGAAAAGTGAAGACAAAGAGGTTTATTATGCAGTCATATAGTGTGTCAAGGAAAAACAAGGGAAGCAACATCACTTGACCAACTCTCTCCTTATAACCCTTGGTTAGAGTACTGATGGCATACAGCATTTGCAGAACCATTTCTCTCCTTCCCCTCTGCTGTCGTAAGGGCTCAGTGCATTTCCAAATGTTTGATGAGGAAGGGGAGGGCTTGGAAAATCCTGCTTGCACCTTGCTATTTTCATTTCTTCTCATAATAACTCACTAAAGATTCAAGATACAACATATGCAAGGTAGAATATGTGGCTACTGACTACTGTAACACCCTGGCTGAGAAATTGATAGGATGCCACTTGCTAGGATGTAATTTCCAATAATCATATATCTTCTGTTTACCTCCCTCTTAGTGATTTACCGTGTAACAACTCCCCACCGTATATCTGTCGGGAGCTCCTCTGCTCACCTTGGTTTCTGCCTTTCAGGATACTGCACTGCATGATGATAAGCTTCAGAGAGAAATGACTACTGTCAATAAACCCAGTCATCCATGCTCTACATTGCATTACCTAAATCCCAGAGGAGTGTCTATCTGCAGGTGAATGCTGATGGTAGAATCCATTTAGAGAAATGGCTGCTGTTGGTCTGTTTATTTGCATACAGAAGTATCTGTGAAGCATCCCTTTATTCCATTCTTTTATTCTTTTCAGACAACTGTTCTCTGAGGACAGAACTATAAAAACGAGACTTAAAAAGCTGTGAAATACTTTAAGAATTTTGGTTTTTTCTTAAAAAAGTTTTGTCTTTTACTGTGTAAATAGTAATAAGTGAGACAGT
>NW_008655398.1:0-2248 GCF_000695815.1 Acanthisitta chloris | reverse complement strand
AAGAGATCATTTAGTTTTGAAGAACATTTCAATATTTTGCTTTTGATATTCTTTCTTTATTAGGTATATTTTATTTTAATTCTCTCTGAAAGAAAATAGAAATGTGGGCTCTGGGAGCCCTTTGTCACTAGCTGAGAAGTAGTCCACCTGATATTTCTCCCAAGAACCCTGCAATACTGAAGTCTCAGGAACAGCCACTCCGTCTTGAAAGGAGCTGTTTGGTTAAATTCTCAGGGAATTGGTTGCTGTCCAGCAAACTCCTTTAGCACTGTGACAGAGTTGAAATATCACCTCTGCATCTCATTTTAACTTCAGGAAACAGTAAATTCTGGTAAAAGAAAAAAGGATATAAGAAAAAAGAAGTTATAATTGTTCACACTTGCTACAAAAAGGTATGAACTTGTATATTCAGTGAAGTCTCAAAACCAAAGTAGTGCTGCTTTACACTAGATTGTATAAACAGACATTAATGGGGACACAAACTGCTTCCAGAGAAACAGCCTTAGAGTGTATGACTGCTCTGGCTTAAAAAAAATAATCTTGTATTGGACCTCTAGACCACACCAGTTCAGAAGATGTGTCAGGGTGAAAGTGGGTAATAGGAAGGAGGGAATGAGTTGGGTCTAGGGAATGCTGTTATTTCTACTTTCTACAGGCCAAGTTCCTGCAGGAAAATGGACAAATAATACATAGTTGCATTTGTTCCTTACTGCTTGGAGCAGGAGGAAAGACTTGAGAGGTATGAATTTAATTTCCAGCAAAAGTGTAATCACTGTTTTTTAGGGAGATGAGGGAAGAAGTTTTCAAGTCCTTCAGGGTACCCAGGAAGAATACCTAGTTGATACCAAGCCTGCCTACCTATACGCCTCTAATTTCCAATGTGTATAGAGGCAGGAAGATTATAATTTCAATAAAAGCTGTAGGCCTTTTTCTTCACTGTATCTCATCTATTTTAGATGCTTCTCAGTGGCATGTGATTCAGTTAATTAATGTCATGCAATAAGGTAAGTTAACCTTTGCTTGCCAGGCTGAGTTCTGAGCTGGATTTTCAGATCTTGTTCATGAGGGCTTTAAGAGATGCTGTGAGCACTCTGGACAGGTGTTGTTCATGTCCATTATTTGAAATAGTGGCTTGAGAAATAAACTTATTTTCCCAGTAGTCTATGTTCTTTCTAGTGGGTCTTCTTATTCACTGCTATTAAGCAGACAGGTACCTTGTATTTCCAACAGAACAAACAATTTTATTTGAAAGCTTTGAGGTTTTATATTTCTGTTGATGTTGTCACTGTTGCTGTGGGGAGAATGCTTGCTACATGCCCTACATGCCCCAGAAAAGTACATTCAACAATAACAACAACTATATTTACCTTTACTGTGCAAATATGACTCTTTATTGTTTAGTAAATGGAATACTAGCTCTGGACTACAGAGTAATTTACTCTGCATACTAAACGTTATTGTTTAGTAAATGGAATACTAGCTTCACACAAAGCTCTGGACTACAGAGTAATTTAGTCTGCATACTAAACATTCAAAGTCAAAGTCAAAGGAGGCATGAAACAGAATGTGAATATAAGCTTCCACACTTTTCCTGGATACCTTTTACCAGACTCAGTAAGACTGTGAACACAAGACATTTTGCAAGGCACAGAAGGAATGCACTCAGTTCATGATGAAGTAGGGCTGCTCATCACAGCTGGCAGGCATAGATATTCCAGTCTGGAGAATTTGGCTCTTTTGAAGGTCATTTGGTTCTATCTTGACAGGGAAAAAATAAATACTTTTGGCACTGGTTTGTGAGGAAGCACAGCTTCAGAAACTGCAGTTTCCAGGTCAAAAGTCTTGCAAGCACCTGGGCAGTGCTTTGAGCCTAAGAATTTGGATTTTTCAGCCTGATTTGTAGTCCTAGAGAAGAGTCACTAAAACATCTAGATGGTGAAATTGCAGCAAATATTACCAAGACTTGCAGTATTCAATTTCATTTCAGGTTAAAAAACCCCCAAAAGATAAACATAATAGTAACTATGAATATGAATTTGTGGTCTGATATTCACATTACATCAACATTCTTGACTTCAACAAGTTTCTGTGCCATTCTTAGCCAGGAGTACCTAACTAGCTGCATCACCTGTTAGCAGCATCTGCTATCATACCCAGTATTGCATGTGTTAACCATAGAACAGAATCACATGTGGTAAGGAGCAGATGAGCTGACTTGCAAGATTTGCTGGGGATTGAATTAATGTTT
>NW_008655397.1:41130-41414 GCF_000695815.1 Acanthisitta chloris | reverse complement strand
ATAGGCTTGCAATCTTCCAAAATGTGAGATATATAGCCAATCATCCTCAGATCAGTTTTGGGATTTTGTTTTTTTTGCTTGGGTTATTTATTTTTCTTTTCATATTACACTCAGAGCATGTATGTTCAGACTTTCCCATAGGGTATCATATCTTTCTATCATGGCCTTATACTGTAAAAGAAAAACTCAACTTAAAAGTTAGAAAAGAGGACTAAATCAACAAATGATAACCCTATTTTGAAGACACAAGTTATAATTTCAAAAAGAGATGATTAAAGTTTCTA
>NW_008655397.1:0-41095 GCF_000695815.1 Acanthisitta chloris | reverse complement strand
GAACTCTTGCCACCTAAACAGGTGTAAGAAACAGAATACTTGAAATGGATTTTAAGACTCATTTTAGTTTGGTTAAGATGTGCAAAGTAAAAATGCAGGAAAAGAGTATACAATTATTTTTGTTCCCTGTACATCTTATGTGCAAGGTGTTTCATATTTCAATGCTAGTGAGATGTACAGATTCCAAGCAACTGAGATATTTATTACATTGTTATTATTTATTATTTTATTTTATCTATTAATTATAGCTTTGCTTCCTACCTTTGTTACAGATAAGGCTGTGACTTTACATGGATTTCTCTTGGCCACAGTTCTACTGGCAGGAACCTCCAAACCCTCCATGTAGCCTTCCCTTTGCAGCACCAGCTGTGTTGTTTTGAATTTTGGGGAGCTTCAGAAATTCCAGGTGAAGGAGCTGGACTTCATAAAAATTATTTGGAGAGAAGGAAAAAAAGTGAAACAAAGTATTTTTAAATGGAGTCAGTTCCCCAATCATTCCCCACAGATAGCTGTATCAGTGGAAATAACTGAGGCAATGCAGCTGTAAATGGCAGAAATGGAGCTGGTTAAAGGATCCATGTCAAACCATAGCCTGACTCTAAAATATTCAGCCCATTGTGGCAGCCAGTTGGTTATTTTCTTCCCTTGATGTTTCAATCTCCGAACAGAGGACTCTAAGCTTTACTTGGGCTAAGTAATAGGTATTAATTCAAGCTTTCATACAGAAGTGCAGATCAAATTGGTGCCAGTAAATGCCACATGGGTGTATTAAGGATTATGGCAGTGGCCTCCTTCCATTTGTTCAGAAACTGTTCAGTCAGCTGACATTTCTGACATATAAATGCCTCTAAATCTCAGGGGTTTGTTTGGTTTTCATTTACTGAACACATTCAAGTAGATACATCTAAACCAAACAAAATTAAAAGATAATGTGAAAAAGTCAGTGAGTCATTCACCTTACCCACTCAACAGCACTATAAATAGTAAACATTAGTATTAGAAGGCAATAGCACTAGGAGTTCTCAAGTAGTGTAAGACATTTATCTACTTATTTTAAATAATGCATTATCTTTAGAGTGCTGGGACTGCTGGAAGAGGGCTCCTCCAGAATCACATGAGAAAGGAGTCAACATAAGCTTTACTCTGAATAAGACTATTTAATAATTAGATGTCTTAAGATATGGATGGTAGAATCTTAAAAATGCAAAGGTTTTTATCATAGAAAAAGCCCCCCATTTCTCATTTTCCTAGTGCTTTAGATTATTTTACCTCCATGGACAGAGGTTAGATGAATTTAAACAGATTACTATGTTTTATTGACACTACATTATGAGGAATGCTTACACCTCTCACAGTTACTGATCATTTAATAAGGGCTTGGTGGAAGATTTCAAAGCACTTTCCATAGCTATTACCTTAGCCTCACTCTACTGCCTCACAGAACTGAAACATTGTTTCACTTTATCTAATTTTATTACATAAAGGATAATCTCACAGAACTGAAACATTGTTTCACTTGCTCTAATTTTATTACATAAAGGATAACAGAGAGAACATAAGTTTTCAGTTGTTCTTTGTTCCTCCCACAAGCTAAAAAAACCCCAAAATGGCCATATCCTTAGAGCTGGCACATTCAGACTTGCCCATGCTGAATATTGTTGACAATTTATGGTGAATGAACCCTCCTTAGAGGTAGATTCCTGTTGTTTTAATCTGAATTGTGCTTCCTGAAGCCCTGTTCTGTTATTAATATGATTCATGTAATCTTGGATAATGAATCTTGTATGCACCAGAGCCAGTAGGGGAGGAGGGAGAGAAGGACAGGAAAGATATTTTGGCAAGCAAAAAAGGGCAAAGAAGATGAAGGGCTGTAATCATGTGGGAAATAAACATTAGGAATAAATGGTAAATACTGGTTGAAGGAAAATATTATTAGAAATCAGGTATCAAATAAATGAATGTTTTAAAATAAATCTATTAAGGTTAATATTTACCCTAGAAATTAAATAGTACTAAAAATATACTAGCAGTATCAGTGACGATGTGGTAGAAGGATATAAATTAGAAAGAAGCAAAGAAAGATGAAGGGGATGCAAAAATTACTTCAATGGTAAACTTCAATTTGTTGACATAATAACTTATATGACTGGGTTATCTATCACAGCAGATGACTCAAGACACAGAAGGTCTTTCACAGCTAAATGCTCTGATCTGATGAATACAGAAGAAAGAGGACATGAACAGAAAAACAGAGGTCTTATGACCAGCTTTGAAACATGTTCATGTGTCTTATTAGGCAAGCAGTGTCATTGCACCAGACCTGTAGCTGCACAAACATGAAAATTATTAGATTAGATGCAAGAGAACATTGTCATTTCTTTTCCTACTATAATGCAACTTAAATGACAGAAAAAAAAGGCTAAATTACAGTTCTAGTTGTAATTGAGGAGAATAAATGCCTTTGAATATGTTGAAAATAATTATGTAAATTACAGCATATTTGCAAAATATTAGGAGGAAAAATTACACTGAATTTTATATGCTTTTGAATAAGATTTTGAAAAATGTTTTTTCTGCATATTTGGTATAAGCTTTATAATTTTATTTTTCTACCATCACAGGATGTATAATACTCCTATAATGTTATTAAATAGCATGGATTTTTAGACTGCTTGCAAAACCCATACATGTGGGACTTGATTAAATAAATGTACTTGTAATTTAAAGCCTGAGTTCATGAGTTTGGGGACAAGGATATCACACGTACATATATTTGTCAGCAAACCACATTGCACATTTCTTATATTCCTTTCCTTTCGATTTAGAACTGCTTTGCTTTGAAAATTAAATGGAAATTTTTATTTTATTACTATTTTTGAGGGATAGTAAGAAAAGAGTCTGCTTCTGATAAACATATAAGTTGCATCTTTCTCATAGGAGTATGACCAACAGAACAAAAATACTGCTGCGTTCAATCTGTTTGGAAACTAATACAATTTCTTTTGCTTTTTCTAAGCATCAGATGCCAGGAACAGTTGAGTTTATAAAAGGCTACTAACAGTTTCTATTTGTCCTGAAATGTAACAATCAGACTGATCCTCTAACCTGAGTATAATCTAGTTCCTCTTGAGGAATACTGCACTATTACAGAATACAGTAGGAGGTGAGCTGAACTGCAGAAAGGAAAAACTACAGAGATGAGGTATGAAGGAGGCAGAAAAACAAAACCTTCCTAGATCACAGAGGCATTATTTAATTAAAGAACTGCTAAGATTCCACTGAAACCTTGCATGTGAGCCAGAGCAAGCTGAATCTCCAGCATACAAATCCTCCAGGACAGGCGAACGGGAGGGTGGTTTAATGTTCTCTAGTCTTGCAGTGTGTGCTGCATAACCCGTAGTGTCTCATGCAGTCTTCTCAGCAGAGCTCCTAGTTAATTCTTCACTCATATGAGATCTCTATCAGTTTTTCACCATTGGATGCAAAGCATAGTCATCTATAATTCACTTATTTCCCTTTTGTCACTTGTGGTCTCTCCACTTCTCAGGGAGTTTACTCCTAATTCAGTGCAGGTCCTTTCTACTGACAGGTCTTGGTCTTATTCTGGAAGAACATAAGTAAAAGCAGTGAAATGTTTGCCAGATCAAAACTCATTGTATTCAGAAAGAAAGTTAGGACTTAATCCACTTGTAGGTCTTCAGAAATTAACTCATATATGAAATGGAAAGACACATGAATTAAAAAAACCAAACAATGAAGATCAATACAGGAGACCTTTCTCTAAAGCATCATAGGAAAAATTGACAGCTGAAATTAAATAAGTTCTTATCAATGGTCACCAGGGAAATCAAGACAAGTCTTCAGAAAATTAAACAATAGGTTTATAACAACCATAAATAAATTTCCTTAGAAAGCGTTTAAAACAGAGAATCTATCCAAGTGACTTTTAGAGATATTTTAGTTTGCTTATGGGTAGTAAGTGACAAAATAGAAAAATACAATTATCATATCACTGAAAAATACAAGTGTTGAGACAGATGCCTGTTCTGTTCTTGAAAGTATCCTCTGTTTGAATATACTGCAGTAAAATTATGGAACTGATAAAATGAACTGCTTTATCCAAATGACTCATCATTTCTGAATGATTCACATTTTTTCTTTGCTTTTTAAGATGGGTGATGCGTTAGAATTTATTGATATATTTATTCTTATTAATGTATACAAAATTCATATCAAAGACTATATGAATTGGTAAAGAAGCATTGCCATTTTCGGTATAGATTTGCTTGACACTTAACACCAGCAAATTATGCTGTGTTGGGAATAGAAGATAGGAAGTTTCTGGTGAGATACTACACAGTGATTGATTGTACTTTTCTAAAGTGAACACAATTTACCCTCAGGGCTAAGATTATTTACTTAGTTATTTACTTACCATTTTTTTGTTGATCAAAACTGCTTGCAGTTATTGCTGCCAATACACAAGCACATTATTTAAGTCTGGAAACCTAAGCACTGTATTTCTGATCAGAATTTTATCTCCAGTGTGACTTTTTCTATACTGAGTTCATGCTACTGTTTCTAGGTTAATTTCTCTTTTGATGAATGAAATTCATTTCTGTGCGAAGATTTTCAGAGATTCAAAATTAGAAAAAATACTTCCTTAGATTTCCAAGTGGAACAACTGATTGAATAAGATAGATATTGATCCATTGATACAGTATTAATCTTGATCCAGTTGTCTAAAATGCTGTATTTTCACTCTACAGTATACTAGAAAAATAGAAACTATACCAGAGCTTAATTTACTTATTTACCTAAGAAATAAATGCATCAAGCTTAGTATTTTAAATTTAAAGGAAGAACTATTTCTCTTTGTCATGCTTTTTAATAATAATATTTGTAATATTTTGTTCTGTTACTTATCATACAGTTTTCACAGGCTGCATGAGGATTTTCCCTGTAAAGACTCCACAAGTTTTCATGCTTTGTGACAGACATGAAAAACCCTGTTTACGTGAAACTGGCAAATAAGAATTATAACTACACTAAGAAAAAAAAGGAAAAAATGCTGCTGCATGCAGTAAAGAAAAATAAAGAAAAGATAAATTGTTTAATTTACAAAACACCTATCAAAAGAAGAAAATGCATCAACAAAAATAGAGATGAGAATGTGGATATTTTTAAAGAATTTCACTTTGTGGAATTTGCTATCATGAAAATCAATATAAGATACAAAACTAGCTTTATTTGTTTTCCTTTAGCACCAAATAACCATTGAAAAGCAGATGTGAAAATAAAATCTGAAAGCCAAGTAACATGTTAAATATCAAATAACCTGTCAGAGTACCATCATTGAAAACTATAACACCTTTGCACATAAAAAGACAAGAAACATAAAGGTGTCAAAAGATAGAAATGAGAGATAAGATAGACTAGAGAATGTGATACCAGAATAAACACCTCAGAACACAGAAAGCCAGTACACCATTCCAGCAGCAAGAGTCAAAGAAAGAAATGGGTATGTCCAAAATGAAAGAGGGAAAGTTTGCATGTGCTACACTACAACATGGATTATAAAATACATCAGCAATAGCTGCAAATAGTTATACCAACAAAACTTAGTTCAGGTCAAGTTTTGGGCATCACTTCCTTTCTGGTTTTTTCCATAAAGACAACAATGATTCAAAATCCAAGTTTTGAATGCGAGGCCATTATAGACAGGTCATAGCTAAACTCAGATATGTAGACAGACCTACCTTAATCAGCATTCAGACTGTTGTACATTTTGTAACCTCTCTGTACATGAGTAAACATGGTATATGAGAGCTGTCTATCTGGCACTCAGCATGAAAGCTGAACAGAGAAAAAAAATCACCAAAAAAAGAACACACAACAAGCAAAAACTCCCCCTTCTTCCCAATAAATAATTCAGAAAATAAAATCCTGGGCAGCCGTAGCACCATTATTTATCCTACTCCTAGTAAAGCTCCCTTGTTACATAAATTTTTTATAGTTTTGTCTTAGCATGATGTTGAAATTCTTTTCTGATTTTGGTATGCCTGACCTTTCGGAGTTTTCACAACTACCATATTTTACTTCTACTCCTTAGGGTCCTCTGATTTTCTTTGTAAAGCAATTACTTCTCTCTTTATCCATAAAACAAATAGACTCCTGAAAAGCTTGGATTTACACCTTACTTAAATTCCTTAACTGAACATGTAATTAATTACTTAATAGTCATTTAAAATATAGTAAATACTGTCAATTGCATTAACCACATTACTCCTAATAGTCCTTACAGATTAGTACAACCAAACGAGGAGATATTCAAATATCAATAAGTTTCAAAGACCTCACAGAGTGATTTCATATATCAAGGGCAATTTAAAAGAGCCCCCAACACATTAAAAAAAAATAAAAAGGCATTAACTGAGGCCAGATTTTCACTTTTGTACTGCTATAAAAACTTTTTCATTGAGTTGGGTTTTTTCTCCGTGCTATCTATGCACCAGCTCTCAGCTGAGGATCCAGTTGTTCTCTCCCCAGCTTCTGGGAGGACATTTTTAGGACTTTTTTAGTATCAATTGTGACTTTTTCCAGCGAATTTTCTGATTATGTTTCTGCTTATGAAAGCAAATATGACAAATCCAACTGATAAGAATGCTTTAAAAAGGTGTCATTTATGACCTTCACAACTTACGGTGCAATACAAATAAGACAATTCAGCTTTAGTTTAGAATAATGCAGAGCATGAATACAGAGTGGAATCTGGAGATTAGTTCAGTTCTCTAGATGTTTGAATTCAAAGTATCAAAAACTAGATCCTGACAGATGATGAATACTAATTTCTTCATTGGGAAGTAGTGAATTAAGACTAAATCTTGCTTATTTTTGTAAATTTTAGAAAGACACTGACAAATCTTTTTGAAGCATTAAGCATTCAAAATACAGAATAATCACTTAAAAGTTCTAGTCAAATAATTGATGAATATTTTCTTTTTCTTGTTTGAAAAAAAAATGCGTGTTGAAGTCAAAATCTTGTCATGGGCAGGAAAAGAACACAATTTGAGAATCCAAGAACTTAGTCAATTAAAATAATTCTAACAGTCTAATCAAAACATGGCAGTTATAAAAAATAGAACAGAGCATCACAGCAAATCATCAGAGTCCAAAGCTGTCTTCGAGCAACTTGGTTCTGTCTGTTGGGGTCCTTTAGGTTGTCTACATATCCTATTGGTCTGTGATTCCTGATTATTCAGGCTTTCTATCTCCTTCATCAACTTTAAAACTGCTTTTACCTTGAACAATACTAGATATGATTTGCGAATTCTGTTTGCAAACTAGGATTTTGTAGCTCTGTAGCCCAGTAAAGGACAATCGTCATTGTTAGTAACAGGATGTGTAATGACTTAGTTGGGGCCTCAGGACTGATGCTTGCAAAGTTTGCTTTGTCTGAATTTACATCAACTTGCCTGGAATTTCATTTTTTATTTTATTTGTCTGTAACAGCAACTTTTCCAATGACTAGGGATATCCCCAATTTAGTTTACATTTACTAATGTCTGTATAGTGTAGCAGCAGTTTTTATACAGATGGGAGTACAAGCATGGGATGGTAAAGAGAGAGAATACAGGTTCTAGACCTCAGGGCTATAAACAACTCAATTAAATGCTGACATGAGAGCTGGTCTGGGGGTTTGTTCATAAAGAGAACAAAGAAAAACTAAACCACATACATAAAATGCACCGTATGTATGAAATGGTTGGTTACAGACTGCAAAGTGGGTTTAAAAAAGGCATAAAACTAGACCTAGGTCAATCCTGGAGAGATTAGGAGGAAGAGACTATCATAATTAATGCCATACTCCTCCATATGAATGGAGTTAGGATGCTGATGACTTGCAATACCCCACTCCAGATTGAACCCATTTACCTAAGGATACAGAGGAACAGTGGAAAGATGGGCATAACTCACAAAACAAAAGGACTAGTATGTGTGCATAACAATTTTAACTGTACTATAACAGGGATTTTTTATTTTTATTTATAATGGTAGTACTCTTTATTTTCTTTTTCTGCAATAACTGAATCCGGAGTAATAAAAAAAAATAATCATTGATTAGACTGTTAAGATTTCACCTCTATGAACAGTTAATTTTTGGCTGCATATATAAACTGTCTGCCCATAATAAGATTTCAGTACTAGGAAATAGCCTCCAGTATCATTCCGTGCCCACTCATCCATACCACTTTTTATTCAGAGACAATTTAATCTGCACTGTCTCATTACAAGCCAAAGCAAAATTTTTAAAAGTTACCCAGTCATTAGACAATTGTTAACATATCTAAAAGAAGATAAAAAATTCAGGCCAAGACAAGAAGAAACAAATCCTGAGTTGCCAAAACCTGGGACCCTCTACTTGTAATGGCAATTAACTTATTTACAGAAGATGATTGTCTGAAGTGAAAAAAGCACAGAAGGAGAGATGGATATGTAAATGTAATTGATAAGGACAAAGAGGAGAGTAGGTGTGAAGGGTGTGTGGGTGAGATGTAGAAACAGGGTAGAGTCCTGTAAGTAGCTATGATATCAGAAAGAGACAGGTCTTAGTGCACTAATACCCCATCAAATACTATTACAGAAGTTAGTGAAGGAGAGGACATTATTTTTCATTCTGAATTTGCTCTCTTTATGCGTGGGTGTCACCAAGTGCTATCTTCATAATTGCCACCTTCAACACTTTTGGAAAACTTACCATTAACTTTTCTCACTACTTTATATAAAAGATCTACTTGTCAAAATATGAGCTAGTCACAACTAAAATAAGACTGGGAATTTAATTATTTTATCCCCATCGTGTGTAAGGTATCTTGGACCAATGTCCAAAGGAGGAGGAATAAGTGAACTAAAATAACTAAATGGCAAGGTGACTAGTTGTTTCTTAGTCATATGAAGCACACTGATGGTCCACAGGCCATGGAGAAATGCATAGATTTATTCCAATCTGTATATTAAAAGGATAAAATTTACTTAAATGAACGCTAGCAATTCCTGCCCTTTATAGTGTAGCTCAATATACAAAAGAGCTCCTAGGTGACAGTGGGAGCTGAGGCCTTCTTTTCAATTCCACTGAAAGAGATATAGCTCTTTGTAGAGATAAATCATTTCATATCTACTTGGAAGAACTTCACAACCTTTTCTAAATTAATTTTAAAAATCAATATAAAAAGCCAACTGTAGGTCCAAATACTGAAATAGATGTGTCACCAGAAGAGAAAGTTAATGAAGACAAGATAGCACTAAAAGGATTCAAGGTGTTACCAATGAATAATAAAGGCTCAGACCTGACATCATCCAGACTTACATCAGCTTTTTATCAGCTGAGGGTCTGACCATGAACTGTAAAGCAACATGGGGCCAGACACAGCCTCCCTACCACAAAAAGAGGTGGTCCCTTGGCTCCAGCAGGATCTCCTAATGAGGCAGTCATACTCCTTCCACATCTTTTGGAGAAGTTGCTTTTCTCCACCAATACACTTCTCCACTTGCATTTTCAAATGATAACTAACAGAAACAGGCAACAGAAAATGTGAACCACATGTGACGGGAAGTGGAGAATAAAATTATTTTTCTTTCCCTTTGCTTGTGTGCACACAAACATTTGCTTTTGTTTTAGTAAACTGCCTTATGTCGACCTACAAGTTGGTTTCCACCCTATTTCCTTTCCCCTGTCCAGCTGGGAGGGGGGAGTGATTGATAGAGTGGCTTGATGGGCACCTGCCATCCAGCCAAGGTCAACCCATCAGAGACATCAAGCTCATTTAGTTCTGTTCCTGTTAGAACTGGTTATATTTCTGAATCAGCACTATCCTAAAAAGCTACGGAGAGTCAATTCATTCACATCCCTGGTTTGACTGGTTAGAATAAGGAACCTCTCAAACCAACAGAGGAGACACGCATAATTTCAAATACTTGCTTTGTCCTGTGGTTCAATAGGATATACCTAAATTCCATAACTCAGCCATATCTTATAAGCACTGAGCTATGGTTTTCTTTCCTTCATCTGGTGATATGTGCTACTGAACAGGAAAAAAAAAAGACTGAGCAAAGCAGAAAAAAAGCAGTATCCAAAGGGTCAAAGCAATCAAAAGGTATTTCATGAACTGATCTTCAAGATTTCATTAATGTGAGAAGACAAATAATGGGAAGATTTGTTTTCAGTATTTCCAAGATTTTCTTCAGCTTCACTCAGTCATGACCTTGAAATATTTCATTCTGAAAAAAAAATTTCTTAATTACATTTTACATGAAATCACTCTGCTTCTCCGAAGAGCTTATATACGGTGTGACAGTTATACTTCAAACCCTAGTGTATGGGTCAGAACTTCCAGACATCTTTTTAGACTGTATCACAGAATTATATGTGCAAATAGACTAAACTCTTATAATCTATCTAACATGAATTCCCCATTCCAATGAAGCAGCTTTCAACATTTGTAAGAAAATGAAAGATTTACTTTTGCAAAGGCTCCAGCAGCAAAAGTCATTCTGATTTCAGCAATATTCAATCCTAAATCCAATTCCTAAATTCAGCCCATGGATTGAATATTTTAAGATTATATCCTAAAAGCCAGATTGAATATTCAGTAACTTTTACTTACTCCAGTATCTTTTTTCAGGCTAATGTCTTTATCAAACTTTATTTAATGCTGAGCAGCTCTTTTCATGGTGGTCTGTTAAAACAGATTGTTTCCTCTTCTAATTAGAGTTTCATTTACATGAAGAGTATCTTTGATTAGAAGCATTTACATCTTATTTTTTACAACAGCCTTCTGTGAAATCATAATCATTTTCATAGCAATAACTTGAGATATCACAAACAGAAGATTATTAATTCAAGTAGAGGCCATAAGCAGTTAAGATCCTGTTTTCATTCAAGGTTCTTGGCCATAAACTAAAAAAGAAAATGGGTTATATAAAACTGCACAGCATCAGCAGATACTGCATTGAGAGCTCTGAAGACTGATGTTTATCTGCAGAGCAGGTGTCACTACTTTTAGCTTCTCATACACAGACTGGTAGGTGTTTCAGCCTTGTTTTGGAAGAAGAACATCTGAAGGAGAGTAAGAATTTTGTAGACTTACTTTGTTCAACAAAAAAGGGTCACACAGAGGCCAGTTATGGTATGAGAATGACAGCTGCTTCTGAAAAACATTTGATGAGTCACTGTATACCTTGAGAAAAGTAAAGATAATATAATTTATTTTTATTTAGAAATTCTAATTTTCATCAGTACAGCTTTATCTTAGCACTCTTGAGACAATGTTTTGTTTATAAATGATATAACATTTTACTTATTTTCCTTTTTTTTATATGTTGCTTCACACACTTTTATCAACCACCTTAAATGTAAATGGGATCTCTATTTTTTAACAGATCATCTGTTCAGCCTGGATTTGTAATCATCTGTCTGTGGTAATATAAATTGTTGCTATAGCTTGTAGTTTTGAACTAACTTACACATTTCGTACTATTGAAAAATATTTTTATTGTAGTGCCTGGATTCTGGAATTTTGAGCCCTTTCTGATCATTAATTTTTGTTTATCCTTGAGGTCATCTTGTAACACAAAGATGTTTCTAGGAGCTCACAAGGAGTAGACAGTGGATTTAAATGAATTATTTTAGCAATGGTGTTAAAGTATGTCATATTACATCATATGCATACCATTATTGCCATCTATGAATCATACAATGATTTTGACAAAAACTGATCCTGTAACTAAATAAGGACCTACACTCATTTACACTTAGAATTACAAAATCATGGAATTGTTTAGGTTGGAAAAGACCTCTAAGATCATCAAGTCCAGCCATTTACCTAGCCAACTATTGCTAAGTCCACCACTAAACCATGCCCTTAAAAACCACATCTACACATCTTTCAAACACCTCAGTGGGTGCTGAGTCCACCACTTCCTTGGGCAGCCTGTTCGTATGCTTCACAACCCTTTCAATGAAGAAATTTTTCCTAACAGAAAATTTAGATCTCCCCTGCTGCAACTTGAGGCCATTTTCTCTTGTCCTATTCCTTGTTATTTGGGAGAAGAGACCAACCCTTACCTCACTACAAACTCCTTTCACATAGTTGTAGAGAACACTGAGGTCACCCCTCAGTCTCCTTTTCTCCAGGCCAAACAACCACAGCTCCTCATAAGGAGCTCATAACTGCAGCCACTCCCCATAAGACTTGTGCTCTAGACACTACCAGCTTCGTAGCCCTTCTCTGAACATGCTTCATCACATCAATGTCTTTCTTGTACTGAGGGGCTCAAAATTGATTTTTTCCTATTTTAAAAAGTACTTATTCCCATCAGAATTACAGATCCACCACATTTCATAAAAGTGCTACTACCCATGGAGGGCCAATCTGTAAAAGCTTTTAAGACTGGAATATTTCCTGTTCATGGAAGCATAGGAGCACACAATCAAACAATTTATGGCAGCTTTACAAGTCACTGTTCATCAGGTGAGTTACAGCAGACCATATGTGCACACTTAGCTCACCCTATCTCATGGGGTAAAATGCATTAGTTTAAAGTAATTTCATGGGGATATAAATTTTACCTTATCTTTTGGCAGGGTTAAGACGACACATTGCAGTGATATAGCATCTGTCTGCTGACTTGTTGGAAGGCTGTAACTCAGTCTGGATTGATCCAGATAAAGCTCTTAGACTACCAGCTTGACTTCTGTAAAAGGCAATTTTTATTGATTGTGGTGATTGCATAATGATAAATCATCTCTTTCAAAAAATCCAGTCTTTATTCAAAGACTCAGAAAGAAGAAGCTTTACCATTTTTATTAATTTCATTGACTTAATTTCATCCTACCATCATAAAAAATGTCCATTTTATTTCTAACTTCACTACATTTTATAATTTCAAGTTATGATTCCTCATACCGCTCTCTATCAGATATTTTAAAAAAAGCCCAAATATTCACTGGAATTTTCTGTATATTAAAATATTTCTACATCATTTGCAGATTCTTTGAAGACTGCCTTGTGATACATGTAATTTCTACAACAGTGTGCTGGTTTGGACTGAAGTAGAGTTAACTTTCTTCATAGGACAGGGCTATGTTTAGGATTTGTGTAGAGCACAGCGTTGATAAAGTGGAGATGTTTTCGTTGTTGCTGAGCAGAGCTCACACAGAGCTAAGGCCTTTTCTGCTTTCTGTACTGCCATGCTGGCAAGGGACGTTGGGGGTGTATGGGAGACTGGGAGGAGACACAGTTGGGAGAGGCAAGCCAAACTGACCAAAGGGATATTCCATACCATATGACATCATGCTAAGTACATAAAGTGGGATGAAGAAGGAGGAAGGGAGAACATCTGGAGTGATGGCATTTGTCTTCCCAAGGAACCGTTAGCGTGATAGGCCCTGCTCTCCTGGAGATGGCTGAACACCTGCCTGCCCACGGGAGGCAGTGAATTAATTCCTTGTTTTGCTTTGCTTGTGCGTGAAGGTTTTGCTTTTTCAATTAAACAGTCTTTATCTCAACCAGATTTTTATTCCTAAATTCATTATACAAACAAACGAGTCAGAATATGGTCTTGTAATCAATGAATGAATGTACCTTAATGAAGTACCATGAAAGTCCTTCAACTTGACTAAGGACAGCTTCATTTCTTTGTGATATTCTATAATATAAAATAGGAGTTTCTGTGGTAAACTGAAGATGGCAAGAATGCACACAGCACATACAAATATGATTCTAATGATTACCAAATCATGTGTGAGTTCAGGGAACTGCTTGTCTTAGGACTATAATCAAAGCACAACGGCTGTTCTCTCTTACATCCAGCTCATCCAGCCAGTTAAAGGTCTTGTTAAACACTTCTTAATCTCCTGTGTTTATTATGAGACTGTGTCTCCTCTCAGGATTATAGTAATGGACTGAGAATGCATTAATGCCATTTTACTTCCACCGTACAACAAATACTTATATCCATCTCTATAAGTGTTCATATAGTTAATGAAAGTGTACTCTGGCACATACTTAAGAAGGAGCATGTTATGAGACACAAAACCTATGTTCCTACAGCAAAAGAACAAGTGTACAACATGTAGATAACAACTTATTCTTGCTCTTCTGAGATACAATGGAGTCTAATATCAATTGCTTCAAGCTAGGTTCACTACTTCACTAAACATGAGTTGCATTTTTTCATTGCTCTGGACAATGGCCAATAAGGAAAACTGTAGTGTCAGAGTGCCATTTTATTGACTTGTGAGCATTCAGAACTCTATTGAATATTTGAACTTCAGATTACTTTATACTTTGGATACTGGATGTATCCAGTATTTGCTTTATAATAAACCAAGTAAATTATTTAGAAGATTAACTAGAGTTTTGAAAAGAAATTGCCATTTTGGAAAACTGTCTTTCCTTCCAGTGTCAAGAAACTTACATAAAGATAAGTGTCATTAGAGAAAGAATCTTGTAAACCATTGGGATTTTTTGAATTTCCACTTTTTCAGGCATCACACTGAATAAATCAACTAAAAAACTCAATGCTAGCTCTCCCCCTTACAACATTCTGCAGTATTTTCAAGAATTATAAGAAAAAACATAATTATGTGTCTATATAAAACACTTGGACATCTAAATATTGTCATCACATATCTTTGTATGAAATACTAAGATAACAGACCTCTAAAAATTCTACAGAGAGATTGATGACCTACAAGTAAGGCATGAGGTGTATGACATTATAGGGATTTTTTTTTTCCGAAATTGTGAGTTGTGGCTTGAAATTATTTCTGAATAATTGGAAAGTAGTGAATAGCCTATCCGTAATACCATTCAAATCAAATTATTTCATTGACATTCATGATATACACTAGCTTCAGCAGCAAGCTAAGCACATACTTATGTATCCTATTAAGTTGAACAAGATTACTCAGTACCACACAAATGATACTTAGCACATCACAGAATTCATCATTTTGTAAAACAGAGAATACCTATAATATACATTGGCAGTAATGTTAACTGAAAATAATTTACAGGTGCTCCAAGGGATAGGTTATGAATGTTACCCAAGAGATTTTACTTTGGGTTTCTTCAAAACACAGATGCCTCAGAAAAAAAAATATCATTAGTTGTAAGTAGAATCAAGAGTACAATAAGTCCTGCAACAACATCAAGTTTTATGTTTGGAAAAAATTAATCAGAAATAATTAAAATGAAACATCAAAGACAATATTTTCTTAACAACAACAGCAACTAAAAAGCCACCTCAAATATTTTATTTTCTCTGTATTTAGAGGTCCTGTAATTTTCTAGTATTTCAAAAATTTACCAGTTGAGTGCATCCTAGTAATGAAATAGGAACACAGTATTTGGTTCTTTAGCATTTTGTGCACAATTTAACAACTTTTCTTAAAAGTTTCAGGCAGCCATTGACATGGTCCTTACACACATAAGAAATTGATTAGCCAAACTACCCAGAGATAAAGTAGTAACAATGAACAGGGAATTATTAATCAATAGTTTGTTTTTTTTTTTTCAGCAAAGAGGAAGAGAGAAAAGATATTCAGTGACATCAGGCTATTTAAGCACATAATCCTCAAACAGATTACAGGATGTTTTTTTCTCTGTACATAATTTATTCTCTTTTACTTAACAAACCTTTTTTTTTTTTAACAGAACTATTAACTTTAATTAAAGAAACTTATAGACATCCTGAAAAGTCTTTATACAGAGACTGTATATTGATTCAATTCACAGAACATGCTGCTAGCAAACAGACACTCCAAAGGTAAGTGGTTCCATACTTACATTTTTAATATCCTTAGACCTACAGATGTCTAATTACAGTACTTCTGCCTGTATTTCTGAAAAAGCAATTACTTGTTTAAAAGTTGTCCTTATAATGATATTGTCTTGCATGAGACTTAGCAGCTGTATGGATCATATCCTCATGGAGTAGAAGACCTCTTTTAATTTTAAAGCCATTGGTTAGTTTGAAAGTCCTTTAAACAAATAATAATTTATGATATTCTTTTTTTATGCAGGTTGGTCTATTGATTTCATAAACTACTCTCTAAGACCTGGTTAAGCAAGCCTTCACGAAAAGAGAAAGGAGGTATATTTCCACAGAGCCCTTAAGAGAGCTGTTGAATTAAACATGTTCCAGCAGTAAGGAAATAGATAATATAAGGGTTGAAGAGATCCCTATTCAAGGAGTTTCTTGGCTCTCCAGAAAGAAAAGTTAATGCTCCTCCTCTTGACTTTTTCTTAAGTGGATGTCTCTTTTCACTAGAATGCATGTATGCATATACTTGTGTACAATTTAGTGTACCTGATATCAAACAACACTTGACCTATATGAATTACAGATGCAAGAAGAAAAGTAAGTAATCAGTTGATTAGTTTCACATGTTTAATGCGTGCAAGAAAATCAGCTGTATCTCAGTTTCATCTAAAGACTGAAAATATTTATTTCTGTGAAATTTGTATCATATTCAGTAACTTTTGAAAAGAAAAAAGCAAGGTATTATAAGGTAAACTTCTTCAGTTAAACAAATCTTAATAAAAAGAAACATCCATTTGATAAAAAATCATATTAGTAATTCTATGATTTATGTCTGGCAACATTTAAGAATGTAATCTATTCCCTCCTTACAATTATTCTGTTATGCTTCAGCTAACAATACTGTGAGTATAACTTTATTAGGTACCCATCTAGAATTATTCACATGTAAAACATATTGATCCACCAAAGATGTACTCCTGGAAAATACACACTTGGCTGGGCTGCCCATATTCAGTATGCTAATTAATATTTTCTTTCCTCTAACTTTCTGAATCTCTGTGCTTTTGCTCTCCAGAGAAAGAAAAAAGGGCAGTTAGCATCTTATCTGAATCAGAAAAATAAATCAAGTGGATGTCAAAAATATTCAAAAAGCATCTTCAAACTATTTTAGAGGACCACTTTATATTCCAGATTTTTGATGAGTGATTCATATTTTTAAGTTGAGCAACAAAAATCCATCATCTTTGCAACAGGAAGCTTTTCAGCTCCTAGATGAAATTTCTCATTGAAGAAATACTTTGCAGTTAAAGGCCTTGGGAACTTGGATGTTACTACTTTCTAAACTCTTTCCAAAGATGAAAGTATGGGCTTTGTAGCACCTACTTACATGAAAAAAATTTCACATGAGATATTTATCAAATCAAAGCAAGTCTGTTGGCTGCCCAACATAAATCTTCTATATCTCCTGCATTTGGAAAGTCACAGGGTGTTACAGAAGATACAGATAATGATTTAAAAAAGAAATAAAATATTGGGTCTTCAAATAAAATCTGAAAAACTGCAAGCATAATTGAACATAATATTCTTATTAGCTCAGAACTGGCAATGTACTTACCAGCTATGGACCTGAAATTAATTAATTTCATGTGGCTAACATGGCTAAATCCATTCTAAAAAGGCAAGGGAATGTGATGATTGTTCCTTACTAAGCAATGTTTCTTATCTTCCCATTTTCTGAATTTTTCACGGTCTTTACAAAGTTTTCATTCTACAATTTCATTTTCCTTTGGCTTAATTTTTGTTCAACCCTATTAACTAGCCCTGAAGTGTCTATGATATCCCTACCTGTTTGCTGAAATGAAGCAGGTACAAATAAATAAAAGAAATAAAATCCCTCAATTTAAATAATAATTTGTTATGAATGAACGGATCTTGAATAAATGTCTTCTCTCAAGGATACTTATATGTACAGCTACATATTTATGTATGTACAGAAAACTTAATAGGCTGATCTACACACCTGCTTGTGGTAGCAGCTTTTTTGCTGTTCCAGACCATAAAGGTTTGTGGGCATATTTCAATTAATTCATGTAATTAGCTGTTAAATCTCATTAAAAAGCCCACTTTGGTATTCTGAAGGCCTCAGAATGGAATTCAGTTTCCATTCTAGCAATAACACTGGTCTGTTTAGTAAGTAATATTTTTAGAAAAGGAGTGAGGATGATTCTTTCCTCAGGGTATTAATGATGAAAAGATTTCTAAAATGCCTATTTATTATTATCACTTTAGCATCAGCAGGTAGGACCCATCCCACATAGATAAAAGAACAAAAAATATTAATTTGATTATGTGGTTCTCTGAGATGCTTTGGGAGAGTTGGGAGAGTTTTTCAATATTTCTGTAAAGAAATTCATACACTTCATTAGGTCACTGCTGTAAATGCAACCCCACTAGAAGGTTCAGCTATTGCAAAGGACAAATATTTTACATTCAGCTCAGTAGTATTTTACCTTTAACCCCTGTAATATTTCTTAATTGCTCCACAGTTAGGTCTCAGCTACTAATATGTCTTTATTCTGTTACACTGATCCCCAGTTTAACCTTATAAAGACAATTATACAATTCCTATGACCAAGGGATTCAATCAGCTCAGGTACATTAGATATTGTTTCTTAAACTCTGCAAAATTTCACACTCAGCTGACATTCATTACCTGATATAATATCATGTTAAACTTTAATTAAAAATCAATGGAATCACGAGCTCTACTGCATTCTGGAAACTAGTAGATTTGTCTGAATTTTCAGTCATTACTTTTGTAAAAGGAGCATACCAAAGAATTACTGTTCAAGAAACAGAGGAAAGATGTAGCATTAAATATACAGTTAAAGAAAACTCTGTTGAATTCACTTTACTTTCTAACAAAAAGGTATGTTCTTCTCAAACACATTTGTTTGTGCTCAATTAGCAATGTTGCCTGCAGCTATCAATCCTGCATGAGATATCATCTAAATCCTCAACTACTGAACTTAGCTTCTTGAGTAAATTCAATCACATTGTGTTACAGCACACAAATTGTTCCAAAAATATTGATTGTAGTAAAACTCTAATATTCTTGGGCACATGCTGAAACAGAAAAACCTCTATAGCTAACACAGTTATGTGAAAATTTAGGAGCAATTTAAGAATTTAAAATATGCCTTACTGAAAACTTTGATAGATGTTGTGCTTTAACCACAGATGGCAACTTAGTCCCATGCAGCCGCTTGCTCATTCCCCACCTGGTGCAATGGGGGAGAGAATTAGAAGGGTAAAAGGGTGTAAACTCAAGGACTAGGACAAAGTTTAATAGGTAAAGCAAAAGTCATGCACACAAGCAAAGAAAAGTAAGGAATTAATTCCCAACTTTCCATAGGCAGTCAGGTGTTCAGCCATCCAAAGCAGGGCTGTAAACTCAAGGACTAGGACAAAGTTTAATAGGTAAAGCAAAAGTCATGCACACAAGCAAAGAAAAGTAAGGAATTAATTCCCAACTTTCCATAGGCAGTCAGGTGTTCAGCCATCCCCAGGAAAGCAGGGCTCCATCATGAGTAACAGCGTCTTGGGGAAACCACCACTCTGAATATCTCACCCTTTCTTCTTCTTCCCCCTGCTTTATATGCCAAGCCTGACACGATATGGTATGCAATATCCACTGGATCAGTTGAGATCTGCTGTCGTGAATGTGTTGCCTCCCAACGTCTTGTGAACCCCCAGCCTCCTTGCTGGTCAGGTAGGGTTGGAAGCAGAAAAGACCTTGTGTAAGGACTGCTCAGCAATAATTAATAAATCCCTGCATTATCAACACTGTTTCATCTGAACCTCGCCGGCACTCCTTTGAAAAATTCCCACATGACCTGTCACTAGATACCCAGGAGAAATGCTCAGCATCTCCCTCTCTACTTCCCCTTCTCAGGAAGCTGTAGAGATCAATGAGGCTGCCTTTCAGACTCCTTTCCTACAAACTAGACAAATCCAGTGTCCTTACTCACTTCTCAGAGGACACGCCTTCCAGCCCCTTCACCAGCTTATTTGCCCTCCTTTGGATGTGTTCAAGTATCTTAACATCCTTTTATAATTGTGGGGTGCAATTTATGGGATTGCATTCCCTATAGTATGTGAGTGCAATTAGTACAGCTGTAACTAATTGTTTCAGGATGTGCTATGTCAGAATCCATTTGCCTTGCATTGCCCTTTGCAGAGAGCAAAGCATGTTCTTAAAATACACTGGCTAGCAGTTCATTTTCAAGTATAACTCAAAACATATGTTTTAGCTTATAAATCTCCAGTTATTTGAAATCCTTGCTGCTTAAAAACTGTCTTTTTCCTCAAAGCCCTCTGGACAGGGGCCACTCATGGCAAAGGAATTCATCTCTAGCCCCCATGTACCTGCTGATGTATCAGATCCATGTTTGGGCACGCGCAAGGGCCTGTCTTGTCATACTCAACTTGCATCAAAATGCTGAGATTCTTTAACTGAATATACATAGTTTGATAGCTTTCTACACTTTTTGCAAACTAATTACCATGTATGTGCTAGAAGATGGTTTTTCAGTTTCTTTTATTAATTAAAACAAACAAAAAAAATTGCTTTGTATCTGAAACGCATCACCAGTAATTTCATCGCACCAAGATTCACAGGTGATTTCATGTGGGCATATAAAAAGCAGAATCTTCAGTCCTTCTTTGCAGGTATCTTACAGGTGCATAGGGACTCTTAAAGAGAGGCAGTTGCCTTTCCGTGTCAGATAACCACCTGGCCAGCCACCTCTCCACCCATATCAGCATTACCAACAACAACCTTACTCTTCACTAAATGCCTGCAGAATTAATTTAAAACTCGTCAACCTTTATGCACACTCCTGGAGAGTAAAGCATAGCCTTATAGAGAGCAGTGCCATTAACCGCATTGCACTGACTCACCACTGTTTCACCTCTTGTAGTTTTTTCAGCATCTGGGCTGATTTGGCACTTTTTCTTATTAAACTTCCAAATGGAAGCTCAGTTAATGCCAGATGTGGTTATTTTCTTTCCTAGGAGGCAGACATCCATTTTGAAAGTGATTAGACTGACATCACCAGTGCCATGTTCAGAGTCCACACACACAATATCTCCACTGATCACCCAGACGGTGGAGGACTGGATTTGCTGGCCATGACTGTGTGGAGATGGACTCCAGCTGGCTACTGATGGGCGACAGCCACCTTAACATATCTCGGGCTCCAGCATTCATGCTCTGATGTCATCAAATGCAGGTAACAGTGAAGTTCTTGCTCAGTAACTGAATTTAGATTGCAGAAAACTATTGCTCAAGAAATCTATGTTTCCTTGTCTATGTCATATCCTGAATTTTATGGCATCCTTAAGCCAGAAAAAGCTGTATCTCAGGGTTGTTTTGTAGTGCAGGCAAGCACTGCACTTCATCCGGCTCCAATTCTCCAGGTGTTCTTGCTCATGCAAAACAGGCTGTGCTTGGACAGGCTCCAGGCTTGCTGCACCATCAGGAGCTGCCACTTTTCAGCTCTCTCTGCATGCAATACAAGCACAGAGCAGGCATGACAGCACTTCTCATGCATCAGTGGTCAAGACACCCAGCAGAGCAAGTTCTGAAGGCAAAAAGCATGCTTGTCACCAGTATGTGTCATACTTTCAAAAATACCCCACAGAACTACACACCTCTTCAGTCTCTTTGTGGTCAGTCCTTGGTCATCATTCTTCAAGTTTCCACTCTTCAGGGAACAGGGAGTGCTTGATCTGTATTGCTGCTGCTGCATCCTGTAGCTTTGTGACTTGTCTTTGCCATAGTGCATGGGATATTTTTTCCAAGCTAAACTGAAGAATGCATCAGCTTGCTCCTGGCTACATCACATTGTGTTAATGCTAGTGAGCATCAGCACTGAAAAAGATTCAGAACAATAAAATAAACTAAACTGTAAAATAAAGTTTCCATTTGTAATCTTTGTGATATGTGTCCTTGAAAGTGTTTTGGAAGCTGTTTTTGGAGCTTGCCATTTCAGGCAAATAACAGTCTCTTCATTATATGATTCATGGTGAGCCCAGAGAAAGGAATGGAATGGCATAGAATAGAATAGGTTAGGCTATGTAATGTCTATGTTTATACGTGGCAAGCTACGACCTAGGCCTGAGGGGTCCATCCAGGAGTGCAACTATTTGCAGTGCAGGTCCCAGGCCCATCCAGAAGACAGATCAGTGATGGGCACACGTACAACATACCTCAGGCAGGGACAGAAACATCCCTGTATTATCAACACCGTTTTTAGCACAAATTCAAAACATAGCCCCACACAAGCTACCATGAAGAAAATTAACTCTATCTCAGCCAAAACCAGCACAATGGGCAATGAAATGACTGCTTCTTTCCCCTTGAAAATATAACATTATTTTCATATTGTACTGAAAGTGTTCAGAACACTTTCTCTAATTAATTCCTTTATTAACAGCATTTATAGTAAGATCTTTATTTGAGGGCAAATTGTATTTGTACTTGCGTCTTCCTCCATCAATTTTTCAGTGTTCTGTCAAGACATTATAAATCATGCTGAAATTCTGTTTTCTGTGGCAGCCTCTGAGGACAAAACTAGTGAGAAACAGACCTATCATCAAGTCAGAGAGGCAGCAGGTGAAACACACTTTCAACCATTTTATTTGAGTTCTAGTTCTGTCTGTGTTGTTGTGGAAGGAAAAATGCACATTCACTGTCCCCTCTGGAGCTCAATACATAGAAAACATACAAAGAATCAGCAACAGTTGCTCCTTTTTGGCACATGCTGTCTTTGCAGTGAGTAAAGGTGCCAGACAGGAGATTTTTTTTAAAAAATCACACTCCACAGTGAAACAAAACTTTCATCATTCAAAAATATCCATGGCAATAAGATACTACAGTATGACATGAACTCTGTAGCATCCAGTAGTTCAGAGACTAAGAAGCTGGTGGGATACACACAGGTTCAAAAGTCAGCCCAGCATGAAAGAGAACAAAGACCCAAACCTCACATCTTTTCTGAGAAAGTTAACAAAACATAATTATATACCACTGGATTTTTTCTATGATTGACATTAGAACTTTCTATGAATTCTTTCCCAAATAAACTTTTGTTGAAAGCTGAGCACTATACATACAACTTAAGTTACTGTTTACAATCATTTTCTATTGAATATCTGTCTCATTCATTCTTCTAGAATTTAAAATGAGAATTGAGTGACCTTTCATGGCAGGCGAGTTTGTTATATAACACAGGTGTACAACTATATTTGCAGTATATATATCTACAAAATTGTTGCAGAAAAAAAATTAAGAAAAATAGATTGTCATGAAGTTTCATCAGCGCAACATGACAGAGGAGTTTTAGTGAAATGTTCATCTTACTAATGTGTTAGATAGAGCATCTTCAAGAACTTCAAATCATTGCACCCTCTCTAGCAAAATGAGTTTATGATTGATGCTATATTTGGTAAACAGAATAATGCATTAAAAGGTTCAATGAGTTTATAAACAGCTTTCAGGCTGAGATTATAGCAGTATTGTTGGCAGAGTCCTTCTACATTTTTCATTAGATGTGTATTTAGCCATAACAATATCCATTCCACTCAAATGCAGTAGTTAGGCCTCTAACTAGTGTTAAAATATAGCAGTACATGCTTCACTGTTGCTTTACGCAAGAATTTGTATGTTTATAACAGGGGAAATTAATTTTGTGCTTTTACTTTGAGATTAATAAATTTAGCACATACTGCATTAATCATAGAATCATGGAATATCCTGAGTTGGAAAGGACACAAAGGGATCACAGAAACACAGAATCATCAGGGTTGGAAGAGACCTTTAAGATCATCAAGTCCAACCATCAACCTCATACTACCACTGTAAGCCCTAAACCACTAAGACATAACACCCAGAGCCAAATCCAGACATCTCTTAAAAACTCCAGGAATGGTGACTCCACCACCTCCCTAGGCAACCTATTCCAATGCTTGATCACCCTAACAGTGGAAAACAATTTCCAAATATCTAATCTGAATCTCCCCTGTCTCAGTTCAAGGTCATTTCTTCCAGTCTTTTCACTGTAGGCATGGCAGAAGAGACCATCCCCCACCTCACTAAAACCTCCGTTCAGGTAGATGTAGAGAGTGACGATACTGCCCCTGAGCATTCTCTTCTTGAAACTGAACAAAGCCAGCCCCCTCAGATGTTCCTCATATGACATGTTTTATAGATCCTTCATGAGCCTTGTTGTCCTTCACTGGACACACTCCAGCACTGCAATGTACTTTTTAAATTGAGGGGCCCAAAAATGAACACAGTACTCAAGGTGTGGCCTCCTCAATGCTGAGTACAGGGTGATAATCACCTCCCTAGTCCTGCTGGCCACACTGCTCTTGATACAGGCCAATATGTCATTGACCTTCTTGGCCATCTGGGTACACTGTTGGCTCATATTGAGGCAGCTGTCCACCAGCATTCCCAAGTCCCTTTCTGACAAACAATTCTTGAGCCACTCCTCTCCCAGCCTGTTGCACTGCATGGGGTTGTTGTGTCCCAAGCACAGGACCCAGCACTTTGCCTTAGTGAACATCATGCAGTTGTCCTCAGCCCCCTGACCAAGTCTGTTCAGGTCTCTCTGTAGAGCTTTCCCACCCTCAAGCAGATCAACACTACCACCAGACTTGGTGTCATCTGTAAATTTACAGAAGATGCATTCAAGTCCCACATCTAAATCATCAATAAAGATGTTAAACAGGACCAGTCTCAAACCTGAGCCCTGCAGAACAACACTAGTGACCATCTATCAACTAGATTTAGCTCCATTCACCACAATTCCCTGAGCTCAGCCCTCCATCCAGATTTTTACCCACTGAAGAGTCCACCCATCCAAGCCATGAGCAGACAGTTTTTCTAGGAGGATGCTGTGGGAGATAGTGTCAAACACTTTACCGAAGTCCAGATAGACTACATCCACAGCCTTTTCCCATCTACTAAGAGGATCACTTTGTCATGGAAGGAGATCAGGTTGGTCAAGCAGGATCTTCCTTTTTATAAATCCATGTTGGCTGGGTTTGATCCCCTGGTTGTCCTGCACGTGCTGTGTAATGGCACTCAAGATGATCTCTTCTATAACCTTGCCTGGAACTAAGGTTAGGCTGACAGGCCTGTAGTTCCCCATATCATCCTTCCAACCCTTCTTGTAGATGCGTGTTACATTTGCAAGCATCATCAAGTTCCAACTCCCAGCCCCACACAGGACAACCCCAAAAATCACACCATGTGCCTGAAAGTGTTGTCCAAACACTTCTTGAACTTTGGCAGGCTTGGTGCTGTGACCACTTCCCTAGGGAGTGTGTTCCAGTGCTCAACCTCTGGGTCAAGAATCTAACCTAAAGAACCCCTGACACAGCTTCATGCCATTCCCCTGGGTACTATCACTGCTCACCAGAGAGAAAAGATTGGTATCTGTCTCTCTGCTTCCTCTCATAAGGAAGATGCAGAATCCTATAAGGTCTTGGCAGGCTTGGTGCTGTGACCACTTCCCTAGGGAGTGTGTTCCAGTGCTCAACCTCTGGGTCAAGAATCTAACCTAAAGAACCCCTGACACAGCTTCATGCCATTCCCCTGGGTACTATCACTGCTCACCAGAGAGAAAAGATTGGTATCTGTCTCTCTGCTTCCTCTCATAAGGAAGATGCAGAATCCTATAAGGTCTCTTCTTCTTCTCCGCCATTCCCCTGGGTACTATCACTGCTCACCAGAGAGAAAAGATTGGTATCTGTCTCTCTGCTTCCTCTCATAAGGAAGATGCAGAATCCTATAAGGTCTCTTAATCTCTTCTTCTCCAGGCTGAACAGACCAAGTAATCTCAGCCACTCCTCACATGGCTTCTCCTCTAGACTCTTCACTGTCTTTGGAGCCCTCCTTTGAATGCTAATAGTTTTATATCTTTCTTATGTTATGGTGCCCAAAAATGAACACAATATTCATGATGAGGTTGCACCAATGCAGAGTAGAGAAGGACAACCATCTCCCTCAACCACCTGGCCATGCTATGCCTGATGCTTCACAGGACATGGTTGGTCCTCCTGGCTGCCAAGGCACACTGTTGACACATATTCAACTTGCCATCAAGCAGGACCCTCAGGTTCCTTTACACAGCACTGCTTTCCAGCACCTCGTTCCCCATTCTGTACATACATCCAGGGTTGCCCCATCCCAGGTCCAGAATCCAGCACTTGTCCTTCTTAAACTTCACACAACTGGTGATTGCTCACCCTCTAATTTACCTAGGTCTCTCTACAAGGCCTCTCTGCGTTCGAGGCAGTCAAGAGCTTCTCCCATATTAGTATCATTGTCAAATATACTCATGACAGAGGACGAATTATTTTTATTGTCCTTTAAAATGCTTACTAGAGAACAAAATTTTTCAACTATTTTTTACAAGAACACTATTAAATATATTATGAAAAAGACTAACTAGTTGGGATCTACCTTCTTTGACTCTGCTGGATTTATACAAGTTATCTCGTAAACTATCTTAACTAAATTAGTATGACACCCTCTTAATTTGAGAATGTGTATTTCTTTGTATGCTTTGAGACCTTGCAGTAAGTATTAACTAACAGCTGAATATGGAGAATCTAAGTTTTTCTATAAATATGCAGATGCTACAGAATAAACATGTGTACCTATAGTATAAGAATGGTTTTGAGAATCACCTCATATTGCAAAGTCTGTCCATTATGAAAGAGAATTTAAAACCCCAGGGTAAGGAACAACTGAATAGAGAAATCACACCTACATATAGTAATAGAATCCTTTATATAAAAGATACTCATATATGCAACACATGGCATAGAAATTCTGTGATATCAAAGAAGGTTTGAGCATAACTTACTAGTCAATTTTTAATTTTTCGTATGTTTTGTCCTGTTGGTTTTTTCTGACAATTTTACACAGAAAAAGAAAAAGTAATATTCCTTTCACTTTTATCCATAACCAAAGCATGGTACACAAAAATGTATGAAATATTCACCTGTATTTTAAGACTCTAGAACATCATAATTTGCTCCAGAAATGTTAGCTGAATTTTGAGTCTGTATCTATAATACATTTGAGTGAACACTACTGTCATGGAAATAATTGTTTCTGAAGTTTTTATTTCTTACACATATGCTCTGGTAAATTCTTCAATAATAGCCATCTCTTATTAAAATCTACACTTAGGAATTGCAAGTACTGGATAATTTGATTTTTTTATTACATATAACTGGTTTTATTATTTTTCTGTTTTAGAAACTTCTTCTTAATGAGCATCAGTCTCACACTTGGGGAAAAAAGATGTGTAACTCTAAGGTTTACAATGTTGGCTTGAGGCATTTAAAGCAGAAGAATTTTTCTTACATTCCTTGTGGAAGCCCTTTTTTTTTCCTCTTTTTCATTAAACCATTTGAAGAGAATTTAGTACTGATGAAAAGATGCATTGTGATAGTGATGGAAATTGGGTTTTTTCAATGCTTAGAGCAAGTATACAAAGACACTAAAATAAAGTAAAATTTAAAGCAATTAATTTATCCAATGAACTTACTTCATATGTCAGTGTTTAATGACTTAAATGATGCTCATTTAAAGTTTCTCCTTTCTTCTAACTTTTTTCCCAAGTATGGAAGTAAAAAGATCCCTTGTTAATTAGATTCCACAGGTCCTAGCATGCATCTAACAACACTACTTCAAATTCACTGAGGAATTTATGGTCCCTTTGAATTTGGCATTTCCTTTCAATTTTCTGCTAAACCAACCATCAGAATTGCTAGATTCACACCAGCAAAATCTTCAGAAATGCTGATAATCTTTGAAACCAGTCCAAAACTTAGTGAAAATATATGTCTTTTGGTTCTTCTTTCTCATCCTAACCCATAAAAGCAAATTCTGCATTTTTCTTGCTGTAGTATAGGAATAGTAGTAGGAACTTTTCGCTGAGCATCACAATCAGACACAAAAGTCTTTGTAAGGATTCATAAAGGGGCAAAAAGCTATTCCACTTCCAAATTGGAAGGCAAGAAACCATTGTGGAAAGATAGAACAGAGGGATGAAATAAACATTCTAAAAAGTGATACAGAGCCAGGCCATGATTACTATCTGTTGACCTGAAGTTGAAACAGAGTCTATTCTCAGAGTATATCCTACGCTGCATCCCTAATATAACCTCTTCAATGTTGTCCCCATGATTATGACAAAAGTTAGTTAATTCTTTGCACAGAGTCAAAAAGGGGTCAAATCAAGCGAAGAAATCATTAACAAACCAAACCTCTCCTCTGGAATTAAATCTCACCTTCAGTCTTTTCTGAAAAACAGTACATGTTTTTCTATGTACTCTTCAGTGAGGACTGTAACAAACTTACCTCAATTCTTCTGCTATTCAGATCTCTTATTTTCATCACAGGAATTTATTGAATCCTTTTCTTACCTTGTTTGCCTGTGTTCTCTCATTCTCTGTCTTATGTCAGTGCTGTACACTACAGCAGTAGCAGCAACTGGCGAAGTGGCTGTAGGCCACAATGTCCAGAAGCATATGTCCCATCAACTAGAGAGACCTGGTGTCGTGGTTTAACCCCAGCAGCAGCCAAGAACCACACAGCCTCTCACTCACTCCCCCACCAACGGGATGGGGGAGCAAATTAGAAGAGTAAAAGCTACAAAAACTCATGGGTTGAGATAAAGACAGTTTAATAGAGAAAGCAAAAGCTGCACACACAAGCATAGCAAAACAAGGAATTAATTCACTGCTTCCTGAAGACAGGAGGTGTTTAGCCATCTCCAGGAGAGCAGGGCCCATCATGCGTAACGGTTCCTTGGGAAGACTAACGCCATCACTCCAGATGTCCCCCCTTCCTCCTTCTTCCTCCCACCTTATATACTGAGCATGATGTCATATGGTATGGAATATCCCTTAGGTCAGTTTGGGTCTCCTGTCCCAGCTGTGTCTCCTCCCAATCTCCCATGCAGCCCCAACGTCCTTGCCAGTGTGGCAGTACAGAAAGCGGCAAAGGACTTGACTCTGTGTAAGCTCTGCTCAGCAATAACAAAAACATCTCTGCATTATCAACTCTGTGTTCTGCACAAAACCCAAACATAGCCTCATACTAGCCTCTATGAATAAAGTTAACTCTACTTCAGCTCAAACCAGCACACCTGGCTGTGTTTATCTTTCCCCAGTGAATTTAATCCTAAATACATCATTCCTTATCAAACACTGGAGTCCTCTGTGTGTGCATGTATGAGCATGGCCCACACATGGTGCCTCTGGGATATGGCTCAGCCTCATTAGCTGCCAACCCTGCAAGCAGGAACAGCAGTGGCAGCACCCATGGGAGTGGGATGGAGAGACCCCTGGATTCCCAGACTGCACCTGACTAGGCTTCAGCAGCTGTAAAGAAGAAACCCTGGTCCTGGAATCCACAGGCTTCAACAACTCTTAACTTGTTCAACGCTTTCACTTTTACTACCTTTGAATTAGATATGTTAGTTTTGATTTGATTTGCTTTGAACAGCTTTTACACAGATCCATTAAAAATACAAAACAACATTATTTTCAGCTGTTTGACTCATATCTTTTTCACAGGAACACAGCATCTGATGTAGGAGATCAGAGGTCCATTTAATCTAATTTTCAAACACTTTGTGCAGTGAGATGCTATGAAAGCTGTCATGTTGAATGGTTCTGTTTACAAAACCCTCATTTTAGAAATCATTAAATTATGGATCTAGGATTCTCTGAGGACTGGTGAGAATAGAGAACTCAGCACTAAGCATGGGACAAGAAGAGTGTCCTTCTGAGTAAGCAAGTACCCACAAGTCAAACAGCTGATTCATCAATGCATGTTGCCACAAAAATTAAAAAAAGAACTTCCAGGTCCTTATTGACAGCATGAGGAAGAGGTAATAGTAACAATGAAGAGTCTGAATGAGAAAGCAAGAGAAGGGAACACCCTCAGACCTGGGGGTTCGAGAGATGAATATAATATCTGCAGATGAGTTAGCTGAAGGAGCAAAACATAGTGCTCCTTCTCTGACAGTCAGCATCTCAATGTTCAGCTTCTAGGCCATTGCAAATGAATATGTATGTGTCTATATATATGTGCACATACATAATATATATACATATATGTATGCCTCAAGAGATTCCTATATATCTTCAGAAGACTGACAAATCAGGACAGTTCCAAGCTTTAAAACTAAACTTTAATAAATGTATTTATTAACAATATATTTTGTGCTATTAATTAGTTTTTCTTTGTTACTGACCATCTCCACTACATGTACAAAACTGTCAAGTCAGGAACACTAATATGCTACATTAGTTAGGAATATAAAATACCCTGGATCTCATGGTGACAATGTTGGCTATGGTCCTTGCTGGTTTTCAGTTGCTGAGATCAAGATGATTAAACCCAAGAGACTCGGATGAGAGAATTTATAACTGAAAGGGTTAATTTTCTTTCTTCTTTGTATTTCCACTATGTTTAATGTTTTTATACTATTTAGTCCTCCCAAGGGGAACCAGGGGTCTCATCTGCTCCTAACGCCATTTATATTGGGGATTTCTCATTTTGCAAGTCATGCTTCTTGAGTATACCCCAAATCATCCGGTATGCAACTACACATAACTTTGTCCTTTGATGATTACAGTCCTCACATACTTTATGAAGTCCTTATGCATTTTGTCTAGTTCTTGCCATCTCAGCATTAACCAATACGTAATATTAATGCTGGTCACCTTATTTTAGTACTATTATATTTGAGTTCAAGCTAATACTGATTAAGGCACTTACCATTTCTACTTGACATAGGCCTCTGCTTTGGCTACAAGATATCTAGCACCAGGAGGAGTCATTTAAACCCTAAGTTCAAAGTCTTAGCTCCAGGCAAAATGCACAAAGAGCTCTGAGCATTCAGTAATCAGATGCACAACATCCAGTCCTCTGAGTACAGTTTCCTGAATTGGCAAATACAGAATGATGAAAAAATGTGTCAAGAGTTTACACACCTGAATCTCAGCCAAAGGGAAATTATTTTATTATGAGGATTATCTGCCTAGAATTCTCTCCCGGACCTTAGTTTTTAAATAATTTCTTTAAGAAATGCAAACGAGTAATTTATTCCAAAGGATGCCTGGAAGGAATTATGCTTAGTAAAAATCTCAGGAGTCGACAGCTTGCCAGGATTTGGAAGGCAGACTGAATGCTCAGTACAGGAGACAGACTACCTGGAAAGTATGGACACTGATCAAAGGAGAAAAACATGCTTCATCCTCTTGAGAAAGGCTCATGAATAAGTATTCGATGATTAATACATTATCTTAAGAGAATAGAAACATGTGTCTAGTCCTAGGAAGCATGACATAAAAATCTTATTAAACAGCCATTACAGAAAGTAAAATTTAGTAAATTCCAACTTCATTGCGGTATTCAGAAATATTATCTCTAAAATTTTTCCATTCTGTATTCACTCTGTTTGTCCTAAATTCTATATGTACTGATGTGAGAAGAGATGGATGTAAGGGCCATTATGATCTGTCAATGTGAAATGGCATCATTTTGCTTATGCCAGTTAAACCATTTCTATCATGGAAGAGATCCTCCTAGAAGCTACACTAAAACACATGGAGAACAAAGAGGTGACTTGAAACAACCAGCATGGCTTCGCTTAAGGCAAGCCCTGCCTGTCCAATCTAGTGGCCTTCTACGATGAAACTACAACAGTGGACAAGGGAAGGGCTACAGATGTCATCTATCTGGACTCCTGTAAGGCCTTTGACACTGTCCCCCACAATATCTTTCTCTCTGAATTAGAGAGATATGGATTTGATGGGTGGACTGTTTATTGGATGAGGAATTGATTGGACAGTTACATCCAGAGGGTAGTGGTCAAAAGCATGGTGTCCTGATGGACATCAGTGACAAGTGGTGTCCCCCAGGGGTCTATATTGAGACTAGAGATATTTAACATCTTTTAATTTATTTTAACATAGACAAAGGGATTGAGATGACACGTAGCTGAGTGGTGTGGCTGACACACCTGAAGGGTGGGGTCCATCCAGAGGGACCTGGACAAGCCCGAGAACTGGACCCATGTGAACCACATGAGGCTTAACAAGGCCAAGTGCAGGTCCTGCACCTGGGTAAAGGCAACCCCGGTACCAATCCAGTCTGGGGGATGAATAGACTAAGAGCAGCCCTGATGAGAAGGGCTTGCGGACACTGGTAGATGACAGACTGGAAAAGAGCTGGCAATGTGCACAGCCAGCCCATCCAGTCATGCTGTGTTTGATATACCCCAGGATGGGGTTTGCTCTCTTGGCTGCGAGGGCACACTGCTGGCTCTTATTGAGCCTGCTGTTAGCCAGCAACCTCAGATCCCTTTCTGCAGGGCCATTGGGCCCTGCCTTAGGTCAGTTCTTTACCAAGTTCACCATGAACTTGCTCATCCTACAACTGGACAACTTGACAAGAAATATATTGTGAGGGACAGTATCAAAAACCTCACTAAACCTCACTAAAATCCAGAAAAACTACTCCTACTTCCTTCCCTTCATGCACTATGTGGGTGACCTTATTATAGAAAGATATTAAATTAGGTAGGACTTTTCTTTTGTGAATCCAAGTGGACTGATGATTGCATTGTTCTTTAAATGTCTTTCAATAGCACCCAGTATAATGTTCTCCATAATTTTTCCAGGACCTGAGGTTAGACTAACAGGTCTGTAGTTCCCTGGGTCTTCCCTCACACCCTTTTTGTAGACTGGAATAACACTGGCTAGCTTCCAGTCAGTAGGGACCACTCCACACTTCCAAGACTTTTGGTAGATGATCAAGAGGGTCCTTCCACAGCATCCACTAGCTTCTTTAGTACTCTGGGATGAATCCCATCATGCCCTTGGATTTATGAACATTTAACTGATACAACTGCTCCCTTATAATTTCAGTGTCCAAGGGAAAGTCATTGTTTCTGCAGCTGTGACCCTCAAACTCAGAGGACCAAGAAGCCCAAAGACTGAGACAAATAAAACATTAAATGCCTCCACATTTTCTTCATCCCTATTGGGATGTTCAGGTGACCATCAAGTATGCTTAGCCGGTTTCAACTCTAACTGAGCTTCAGCCTTTCATACTTTCTCCCTCCACCTGTGAACTACATTTCTTGCGAAGGCTGAAGTTTTGTTTTCTCTTGATCTCCAAGAGGAGTTACCTGTTCAGGTAAGCTGGCCTTCTACACCACCTATTTGCTTTATTATACTATACTATGTATTAATGAAATTGAAAAATTATGAAGAGTTCACATAGTATGTATTGTTTTTTGCTATTTATTTTCCATCTTATTCTAGGCATATTCCAAGATTTTACTGTAATGAAACCTAGTGAATTACTTTCAGTAGCCTTTCAAATATTCAAGAGTGTTTCCAACATATTTTCTTGAAATAACTCTGAAATATCTACAATTAAATTGAACTTGCTCTATTTAATGACTGTAGAACTACATAAGATGCTTTTACATTCACCTGAGTTCATTGTTAATTTTTCAACATATTCAAGGATCTCATTATTTTCTTTACTTGTAACCCTTCAGTATTTCTAGTGCAAATCTTATTTCTCATTTAGTATAAAATATGTGTACACCATTTATTACATCTCTAAAATACTTTTGTCAGAGGCTATTAGGATTTCAGACAAAAAATTGCTTGCTTATAAATGAAACAATTGTCTTAAAAAGATAAATAGATTGAGATACATAGTCGTACATTCACTAAGACAATACACTACAGGCCATTTTTCTTTGCTTCTATAATAATGACAAACACATATATGGATAGACAATATGCCCAAAATAAAAATGTAACTTATTACTGTTTCAGAACTGTAGCTAACACCTTCATGGGAAACTGGAAGTCCTAAAGCATTAAAATTACATCAGAGAAAACAAAATCAGAGGAACCTGATGATAGAAATATCTTATATGTGACAAATTGGCAGAGTATGGAAAGTAAAAAAATTAGCGTTTCTATATGTTAATATTATACTTTCTATTTATTGAAATACTTTATTTTTAATAACAGAATTTGGACTTACAACATTTAGTCCATTCATGAGAATGGGTAATGTTATACACTATATTTTAATGCAAAAAACCCATTACAGAACAGTTCCAGAATCAAAACTGGTGTACATAGCAAGAAATTTTGCTACCTATCAAACCAATAGGTCAGAAGCAGCACATTAAAGGCCATCAAACTACACAAACTATAGATGCATATGGCTGAAAAATGTAGCCCACCATCTGAAATGCAGGCTATGGTGCCAACCAGCAAACTGTCAAGAGGTGACTGGTCCCCTCCATCTTCTCTCTCCATTTTTGCACATTTGTTCCTCTCCAAACCACTTTGATCCCTTCATTTTCCCACCTCTGGTTCCTATCATATAAGCCCCATCTCATAATAATTCTTGCACCATCTCAGCATGCTCCTTCCCTGCATCACATAACAAGTCCTGTCCTCCAGGGCAGGGACTCCTCCACCCCAGCCTGTGCGTTGTCCTGGAGAATGAACCCTAGGGACTCACGGTGCTGTGTCTCACCTGGCCCACGGGGCTGATGCTCTCCCAGGACAGCCCTGGGGAGGACAGGGCAGGGCCTCGTGTCTCTGCAGTCCTCTGTGTGGGGGAAGATGAGCTTTTTATCACATACCTTAACACAGATCAGCTCAGATCTGCATTTCAAGCTGCACAAAAAATTATAGCATCACCACATCAACACTCATTACTTTTAGCTCATCATTCTCCAAGTGATACACGATGCCCATAGTGTAATGCTATTCAAAATCAGCACCAATATACTCTTTGCTGTAATACTGCACTTGGCTAAACAGGGGAAGGGATTCAAACATTATAAATCATTTGAGAGTGGAGTACAGAGAGAAATAGATAGCAAAAGGGTCTAGCTATGCTCATGCATACCAAATATCTAGCTGAAACAAAATAGCATGAAACTAGTCCAATCTTCTTTTCCACCCCCTTTAACCCTCCCCTAGCTTCTGATCAATGTCTAATACTAAATAATACATACAAAAGTCTGAAACATTTTTACTAGACTACCCTGAACACTGCAACAAATTAACAATGCATCATGAATCAAAATTAAATGTCTCAGCTGTGATATCTGTGTTAATCAGATATACTTAAACTCTATTTTTGGTTTTTTCTTCACAAGTAGTAATAGCAAACACCTGCTACCAAAACTTCCTAACCTATCTGTAACTTTATGACCTCAGCATATAGCATCTAAAAGCTATCAGTATATATAAATTGTGTGTCTAGAAATACGTCTGTAAACCAGGTTATCAATTTTATCTGCAATGTCAAGTTTCTATATTCTTGACTGTTTATTAAAGAATATATGTCAGGCAGATAATCCTCTTTCTAGGCATGAAATACTTATAAATGTTAATTATATAATTTTCAATCTGAAATTAGAGTCAACTTTACCAGTGTTTTACAGGCTTAGTTTCTCTACAGCCCCATGCAAAAAATCCTGTTCAAGCCAAGGAGAAGAACAACAGAAAAACAGCCTTCTAGATTTGTTCTCCTGCATGTGCCAGAGGATTTATATATGTCATTCCTGTAAGTATCATCAAGAATAATGATGAATTTTATATCTGCAGTGCTTATCTTCCCTGATATTTCAAGAACCATACAAAGACATTAAAACCACTAAACACTGCAACAGTAAATGCAGATTAAAAAAGACACAGCAATTATTAAAGCAAAACCTAAGATGCAAGAAATCTTTTTATATTAATTCTTTTCACTCCCCCAGCTAACACATAGAAGTTTACTGAGAAAATCTGCACTCACCAGTGAGAATGCATTTCAGATTTGCTCAATGAAGAATGATAGTACATACATTGTATCTGATTATCACTGAATTACAGTTAAACAACTGACATGTTTGATATACCTTTACTATATCTCAATCCAAGGCAAACAGAAAAGTGGAATTTGGAAGGATGGTTTAACCTCCTCCCACCAGCACACCCACTTTATTACCTACACGATCCACTAAATAAAATCTATTTTCTTCCCATTTCAGCACTTCACCACCCTTTCCTGATTTCTGTTCCTTTACATATTGCAGTAGTACTATTATGACAGAATGATAATATTTGATGCAATTCTGGACAATCCTCTTTTGCTTACTACTTCAGTGATAAAGCATAGCAATATTTAACTTTTCTTCTGTTTCACCAACACTTTGTGCAGCCATTCCTTATTATGGAAATTCCTTTTTTTTATGTACATGGTATACAGAACTCCAGGGGATTATCTGTCTTTAAGTATGCAGTATATATTTGGTGCAATGATCACATTCAGTATCTTTTCTGAACTTTTGTCATTCAAGCATCCCTTGGCAAGCTTCCAGTGCACAATGCTGTACTGTATCACATTGTTGGGAGCTACTTATGTACCTCAAGAGAACTGCATTGAGCAGAATAAACAATGACATCTTTGGTCATGGGCTGAAGGTCCTATACTGCCAGACCTAAGGGGTAATACTGCTAGTGCTCAAATAACTATCTGAACATATGCCATCTCATTACTAGGGACAGCAGAATCAAGGCATAAATTCTGCCCAAGCTGGTTGCACTGCACATACTATTTAAAGTCATTCTGCCTGTGTAAAGAAGTCAGACACTTCTGCTTTTCATATACCCTATAGGATTCCCAAATGATCAAACTCTGCTGACAGGAGATGGCAGAACATTACAGTGGTGACAGCTTTTTGTGAGAATGCCAGTTGTCTAAATCCCAGACAAACACAACTACACACCAAGATCATCTTGACTTAATCATGACTGATACAAATAAATTTAGTCTTGAATGATCATGACTGATACAATACAAATATATTTAGCTACTAAGATATGCAAAATATGGTAGCAGTATACCACAACTAATTCCTTGGATTCCACTTGAAAATTAAGTGTTACATGGTACAGTATCTAAATCAGGAAATGTTGCATAAAATAGAATTGCATTCTATCTCTAGTCTCCGAACAGATCTCAGATGTGGCCTCTAGCAGAATCCAAGGAACATTTAACAGGGAGTTAACAAAATCACAGCTAATTGTGATACTGAAACATATGATCTCTGTCTGCATGTGACCAGTGTATCTGAAAGAACTTTTTTTAATTCAGGACTGTGAGTACTTCTGAATATTGCTAAGATCCAGTTTTCTTGAACAGAGATATTTCATGCTAGAGGCATTTTAGAACCTTATTTGTGAAAACTTAAGAAGTAAAGAGGAGATAGGTATTATGGCCCCTTTCCCCTCCAGCTATTTTCATCACTATGTTTGCTTTACTACATCTTTTAATTGTTTGGGTTGTACTATACTTAATCTTTATACCATGGCTGTATCATGTACTGTGACTATGTGGCAGTAACACCAGCACATGACTGTACCCCAACATTTGTGGAATTCCCACATAAACTTCATTATCTGTTTTACACAGTAAAACAATTCTACTCGGAGTAAACAGAGGCACAGTGTGAAGTGGGGATGGCACAATGGTTTCCTCCCCTTTGTGACCTCCTCTGAAGGACTCCAACACATGCTTAAAAGCATAAGTGAAGAAATGGAAGTTTACAGTATATTTGTAAAACTCTCCTACTGTTTTCAAGGTAAGAGAAGAATGTTAGGTCTCACTGACAGACAAGCAGTCAGTTCAGGGCCAGAGTTAGGAATAACAATCATACTGGGGTGTAGAGCCAGATGGACTAAGCTATGAGAATTCAGAATACTCTGCATTCTGCCTTAGGTCAGGATGTTCAAAAGAATTATAAGAGTGAATGAGATTTCCTTCTCAAGTCAAATACTCATTTTTAAATATCACTGTCTATATGCTTTACACGCCTACACATGCCTACATATGCTGTCTGTGCTTGCAAGCATTGTGTACAGTATTATTCACAGTGTTATTTGTCACAGAAGACCCCACTATATTTTTTAAAGCAAAGCAATCAGTCTATCTACAAGTACAGTGAAGTTACCTGGGAGCAAAACGTAGGAGTTATTTAACAAAATACAGCTACCTTACACAAAAGTGTATGACAGTGAATGAAGAATAACAAATGCAGCTGCAAATGTAGGAGGAATTTGTAATGTAATTATCAAGCTTAAATTTGATCTGCCTTGGCAAAGTGAACAGGGAACTGTGAAGGGGGAAAATGTGAATAGTAACACATTATTCCATAGAACTATTTTGGTGTATTTATTTCTTGGATATTGAGGCAAGAGTGCCTGCTTACAAATAGCGTAACTTAGGCATCACAGCATAGTTTACCTTACAAAGGACCCAACAATAACAGCATGAAGAAGCATCATCACTGTCAAGTCTGTGATATACATTTTCCACTAGCAGTGCTGATATTCATGTGCCTGACAGGTCAGACACTTAAGTATCTGCCCATTTCTGATTTTAGCACATTTTAAAATTCTAGGGAGTATTTAATCATAGTGATTGACTTAATGATCCTTGCCAAGTCACTTTCATCCTTGACTGATACCCAAATGATCAATAAGCTTGACCATGCCAAAAAAGGGGAAAAAGAGAGAAAGGTAAGAGGAAGGGAAAAGAAAAAAATAAAAATAAAAACCCTGAACAGGGTGAGAAAGAAAGAGTGGGAGAAAATAAAGGACAAAGAGGTGAAGAAAAACACAGTAAGAGAGCACAAGAAGGAAAGAGAAAGAAGGAGAGGAGAGAATGAAAAAAATGGAGGGGAGAAAGGAGAGAAGGGGACAGAGGAAAGGCAGAAGGATAATAAGAGAGAGGAGGAGGACATGACATGAATATGAAGCATACAGAATAATATCCAGCTTGAACCCAGAATCACTCAAAAGTTTATGGGATGCTAGTATTTAACAACAAATCAATCACAAATTAAATGCAACATCACAATGTTGGCAAGTAGGTACTCTATAAAGAAATTCAAATCAATCCCTAACATCAATACTATGAAATCTGCCTAACATCTGCCTTAGTAGCTGAAGTGCTATTTTTAAAATGCATCTAAATTACTTGGAAACCTAAGGGTCTTTGAAAATTAGTAGAAATTTGGCCACAGAAAATCCTTGGACATCCCATTTTTAACTGTAAGCATTTCTTCATTCACATTTAATATAGAAGTGATGAGCCAAAATTTCATTTTCAGAAGTAATACAGATAACTCAGTGTAAACGTTGCTGGATGTCAAACAGACATGACTTCTGATGACACTAAAATAAGCCCTCTAAGTAAGTTAGGTATTGAAGTACTGAGCAATGCAATCCATGAAATAGAAATAACAAGCCTATGTCTTCAATATCTATTTCTTATCCTCTACAGCTGATAAAGTATTTACCCCAAGGGGATTTTGAATTTCAGAACTGGAAAGCGTTCTTGGGGGAAATAAAGGCATAATTTTACTCCCAGCACACATACACACAAAAAGATGAATACTAGAGGTATGGCCATCTATGCTGAAAGTACAAATCTCCAGTTTTGAATTGCTCTTGAAAAATTGATTCCAGTTACATGCATTCATACATGCATAAATGTAAATATGTGTATATACTGAAGAGAGAGATACTGGAATTAATGAATACAGTAGCCAGGTTTAAAATAGAGTGATTTTCACCCATCTCACTTCACCTAAAACCAGCACTGCTCAAATTTTGTCAAAAAGATGATCCTAACATAGCACTGCCCTTAACACCAAGACAAGGCTTGCATCACTTGTGTAATCATATTCTTGTGCCACTGCAGAGGAAGCAAACAGGCCCACCAAGTTTCAATTACAACAGTCACACTCCAAGACTTATGTGTCTGCAAGAGAAGGCTGTAGACAGTACACGAGGCTGTGAAATAGACACCTTTGCTTCCCTCCAGTAAACAAACTTGTATGGATCTGATGGGGCTGGTTAGTCTCAGCACTTGCAGCTAAAGATATTCTTTCCTCACGCCACGCAGTCTTACAGTTACAAAGGCAAGTTGAGCCAGCCACATGCAGAGTCACACTCTGCAACGCTGTTGTCCTCACTGAAAGAGGGTATAGTTTTAGGTACAGGTGGCAGGCACACACTGCTCATCCCAATAACCCACATGGGAGCAGACTCATAGCCATGGAAACTTCCTCTTTCATACTATGCTTTGGGAGTAAAGGCTAGATCACTACCTTTCTAAATTTCTTTAATACTATTATCTATGATGCTGTGGTACTGCATCATATAATACATATACACACATATATATATGTATACATACATATATATAAATACACCTACATAGAAAGTCTCACATCACATCCACACCTACACTGCAAACAGGTCCTGATCAGGACACACCTTTCCACAAATTCACTCAATGCACACACAACTCACACACACACAGTGAAATGCAAACCCTTGGGTGGACACACCTGCAAAGATCCACACTTTGTGACTGGCTGCTGAAATTTCTCAGCTCACACATTCCTGTCCATCAACACTTCATATTATACCCAGATTATACCACACACAGGCACATGTGCACACCTGCACCACATGCACATCCATGTAACAACATACATATGCAAACCTGTGTGAACACTTGTGTGAACATATGCACACGTGTGCAAGACAAAAGCATGTCAGAGGCATACACCCTGACATGTAAGAACACATGTATACATGTCAACACACACAAAATGAATGTTCAAATGCACTGGAAGGGATCCATGCCCACTCTCAAACACACACAGAAGCATGCACACACAAAACACGTGTGTGCACACACATGCACCAACCTGCACACAATCACACCAGCACACGGATGCACACTTAAACATGGGCACACACAGGTGCACACATACAGAAGCACATGCACAACCACACAGCACACGTGTGCACACACGAACTCACATTCAACACGGCAGCACATGCAAACACATGTACATGCACACACGCGTGCAAGCGCGAACACCCGCGGGCACACACGCACCCAAACGCGCTCCCGCCCCCAGGAAACCTCCCACGCAGGCTCCGACACACGGAGGACATGAGTGATGCGCGGGCACCACGGCGACCAACCCCCTGGGCACAGAAACGCACCCGCACCCCCGCACGCCCGGGACAAACCCCCGCGCTCCCGCCC
>NW_008655396.1:17927-31095 GCF_000695815.1 Acanthisitta chloris | reverse complement strand
AGCCCCCGGTCCCTGCTGCGCCCTCGGCGCGGGTCGTGCTGCTTTGGAGCGTGGGTGACATTTGTGTTGCTGATTTCAGGCGTTTTCGCTTTCAAACGCGACTGGCGCATTGAGTTGTCAAGTACGGGCGAGCTGCGGACACAAAACTTTCCCGGAGAGGAGAATTTGTGTTAATTATTTGAGGCTCTTGTCTAACCTGTAGGGTGGTTATGGTCTAGTAAGCTCCACCTTCCACTGGAGTTGTTACAGGTTTGTTTTCGGTTGGAATTGGGTTTTAAAGAGCACATTGAATCTGTATCTCTGTTTAATATAAAAGGCATAGCTGTGCAGGTGGACATCGGATGCTTCCCAAAAGGTACAGCCGTGTCTTTGCGCACTCAGTCGTCAGATGTACTCACATCCAGTGCGAGTGACACGATTCCATTTTAGAGACGCTGAGAGAAGTTTGTGTTTGTTTATACACACTGGAACTTGCCTTTACAGTTAAGTATTCTGAGGGCTGCAGGGTTTTTGCAGTATGTTTTGTCATATATTTGGGTGAGGTCCCCTGTGAGAGTGAATGGTATATCCTTCTGGCTTGCCTTGGCTCTCCTGTCCTCTGCATCCTTGCATTCATTAGTTGCTTCTGCATTTTTCCAAAGAATACCAATTAACACATGATAGTAGGTTATACGATGGTTACTGCAGTACTTGTCAGACTGCTTGTCCAGGTCACCCCATCACCTGCAGGTATTGTGGCTCTGCAAGCACATTTACCAGCACACTTACAGCCCTCCATGCTAAGTAAACAGATTTACTTTAATACGCCCAGCTGTAACCTGCAAGCTGTTCCCATCCCCTTCAGCTCTCTTTGGGAGGGTGGTGGGAGGGTAGATGGGAATAGTGAAAACATCAGTTGTCCCAGCTGAAACTAGTAAACATGGATCAATGTCCAAGTGGGGAAGCAAGTGTCAGGGTGCCTCTGGCTCTTGGTAGTCCTCATAGCCTGAAATCCTAAATTTCTCATGTATGAACAGCCCTCTGCCAGCCTGCAAATCAACCTAAAATCACTGAATTAGCAGCTTTTTCCTTATGATTGGTGTTTACGTACAGTTCAGTGTAACTTTCACTAAAATGCTACTGACCAGATGAAGTGCACGTAAAAAAATGACTAAAATAAAGTAATTTATAAAAAGACAAAAAAAAGTCTCCAAACAAACCCAAAGATGCTCCTCCTCTAACAAGCATTTCAACGTTTGGTGGAAAATTCTGAACTATGCTGTCACTGCCTGCAACTTGGATCAAGTACCTGTTTCCTCAGGCCCTATAGTATTTGAGGACTCTAGAGAATTGCTTTTTTTTGCATTTTAGGCTGAAGTAAATCAGGGCTTTTGCAAACAGGTGAACATCATGAGCTGCCACCAGCTGTGGCTTGCACCATGGTATTTTAAGGCAGGCTGGGAGATGGAGTGATTTACTGCAGAGCACTGCATTACAGTTGTTCAGCAGCTGAATCTTGAGTGAGTTGGCCATCGACACACTAGTTATGGATCAGACCTTAAAATAACTCCAGGAGCTATGGCAATGCCACCACCAATGAATCAGAACCCTGAAATCTGCAATGGACTCTGCTCCAGAAGACACTGCCAAATCTTGAAAGAATGCAACTTTACATGCTGCTTTTGCATAAGGCAGAATATTTGGAAGTGGCTGTATGATTTAAGAAAAGCATACCAGAGCCTGGAATCTGCATCTCTCTGGTGTTTGGGTGTTTTTTAATAGCTGCAGGTGCATTACCTGGGAAGGAGGATGTAACAAGGAAAATGGGACATCACAAGATTTAATGGTTTTAAATCTTTAACTGGCACATAGAGATTAATGGTTCATTAGACAGTACAGAAGAGTCTCTTCATTGTTACTGATACAGTGTTGTATCAGTGTGGCATTACTGAAGAATTACTGCACCAAAAATCTGAGTTGGTTTGTAGCTTTTCCTTTGTTTACTGAGATGGATTCCTTGTGTGTTATTAGTGGCTGTCATTCTTAGTGTAATTTCTGTCAATCCAAGCACTACAATAGCTGCTTCTGCTTCTGAAGTTACAAACCTCACAAAATAGGAGCTCGTATTGGGGGGAAAGGCAATGAAAAATAGGTGTAACTTTCCCTTAATCATAGAGCAGGGTTGAGAAGACCTCAACTTTGCAGAGACCATGTACAAACCCTTTCTTCCAAAGTTGCTCTTTTAGCAATATGAAGTAAATTGCGTACCAAAAAGACTCAAATCTCTTCAAGCAAAGCAAAATTGAGTGGTCTGGGATCAAAGCCACTAGAAATATGTAAAGGAGAGAGAGAGGCAGTATGATGGAGCCATGAGGACGCATTAGGTTCACTTCTTGGATGGGTAGATTTGCTTAAAAGTGGTTTTTATGTTGGCACTCAGCATTCAAGGTAGATTTCGGTGGATATTACAAAATGGTTCACTGTTGAAATTTTATTGCTGCAGTAGAAGAGCAAGTTCAGGGTGTGTCTGCAATGTAAGGGTCTGATTTCAGTGGTGAATTAATTATTGCTGAATTTCATCTGTTGCAACCTTTGGCTTGCAGACAGAACATTGCAGTTCAGAAGTCTGTCTGCTTAGCAGAGAAAATTGACTTGGTTTGCAAGCGAGTCCGGGGGCATTAAGTACATTTTGGTGGGACTCAGTATTGCAAAGAGAATGAGGCTTTAGTGCCTGCATATTTTAAATACAGTTTTCAAGCATGATGGGATAATAGTATGTCAGTTGATGCATGGCTTGCTTGAACATACGGACAAACCACAACTTGTGGAGCTGTCCGTGTCCTGGAAGGATCAGGCTTCTGTGTGTCAGCACAATTTCTATACAATAAAACTCTCAAAACTGAAAATCCCCCCCTCCCCGCCTTTTTCTTTCTGAGGTAAATAAGGCAGTGAGGGCAAAGGTTACATAGGATTGTAAAGAGGTTTCCTGAAAACTTGATGCCTCCTGGTTCCCTATCCCACCCTTCTGCTCACCCTTCGGTTCCACCTGTGAAGAAAGAAAAGGTCTGAGAGAGAGGTAATCCATAACCTATGTGATGTGAGAAATATCCTACCTCTTTGAGGCTACTAGCATGAACATGTAAGAGCCTGCAGATTTTGTAAACTACTTGCATATTTACATTTAGGTGGGAAGAGACTATACAGCACCACAGCCAAAGAGGGCTACAGAGACAAGTTAGAGCATATTTATCTCAAATCAAAGTGTTGCTTCCACAGAATATGGGTACTGTAGCCCCCAGAGTGCTCCCAGTGTTGTGGTTTAACCTCAGCTGGCAACTAAAGCCCCACAGAGCTGCTCACACGCCCACCTCTGCAGAAGAGGCCTTCACTATGCTCAGCAATAATGAGAGCATCTCTCTCTTATCAATACTGTTTCTAACACAAATCCAAAACATAGGACCATACCAGCTACGAAGACAATTAACTCTATCCCAGCCAAATCCAGCACAGTCAATACAAATGTAAATACATTTCACTTTGTAGATCAGTTTTAAAGCAGTATGAAGTATAGTTTGAGAGGTTCCTGCACTTGAAGGTTCTGTCATCAGGTGATGTAATCCTAGTTCGTACCACTCATCTCTTTCTGAAACCCTCTGAATCAGAAACATTGGGACTATAGTTATTCATATAGTTCACATTTTGATGAAGGTAGAAAAAGGTTTATATAGAAATTATCTTTTAGGCCGTCTCAGTATTTGTGAATTTTCTTAATTTCTGGTTTTATCTGAAACATATTGGAAAGATTAAAAATTAAGTTCCATCTATACAACAGTTTAGTGAATTAGACATAAGTAAAATCTTGCTGCTGCTGACCTCCTATCCCATACTGAGAGGTAAAACAGTTATGTTAACTAGTGTAAAAATTTAGTGTTCACTTTGTTTATAACAACAGAAACTGTCACTGTCAGTCTAGTTTCTTAGAGGTACATTAGCTGACTTGACATTATGGCAGTTATTGGCATGTAGTTTTCACTGGTTCTGCTTCCAGCTCCAGGTGACAAGGTTGTTGTGTGGTGCATTCGTTCTCAACTGCGTATTAATCAGTGTTATTGTCAAGTCTTCTGAATTAATGCTACATGTATTAATGTAGATACACATGGTTGTTCTAAAGGAAAATGTGAACACACATGCAGAATGACTCCCAGGTTGGCAGCTCCTTCGAATGTCCCATGAGCCAGAGACTTGCAGAGGCTCCACTGCTGTTTTCAGGCATGAGTAACTAGTGGGCAGAAGTTCATTGTCACAACTGAGACTTGCATTTCCCAAGTGAGGTGCCATGTCCTCCAGGCAACTTAGAGGCCATGCAGTTGGTAATGGAGATACTCTGCTGCTGACAACCAACCTTCAAACCTGTTTGTTGGTTTTGCTTAAGCTGTGTGGATAGTTCAGCTTTTACCTTGGTTAGCTTCTAATGCATTGCATTCCCAAAGATGAGGGTGATACCAGGTTAAACAACATCTGTTAGCTGTGGGTCAAAGTTATGGCTTAGCTCAGGGAAGGGAGGGAGAAATAAGACTATTATCTGGTGTTGCTTTGTTTCGGACAAGTGGTTTTTTTTCTGGAAATTCCTTGTTAAACTTGGATGACTGCTACTGCAACTTTGGACCCTCCCGGGGCACTGCAGTTCTCAGTACATAGTAGTCACACAACTTTAACAATTGAGTATTGAGCAATTAGCTGTCTCAGTCTTAAAGCTGCTGCTCCAGCATATCACTCAAGGGCATGTACATGATTCTTCTGAACTGTTTGCATGTCTGCCTGTGTCCTGTCTACATTCAGGAGGGTCTTTTTTTATACCTCTGACTTCTCTGCCACAAAACCTGGGGTTAAAGGATTTGTTTCAGGATAGAGGTGAAACTAAACAAAAGTAGTCATTGGACAAATTACTCTGTGTTAACATAATGTGCAAAATGTGGTGGAGTGAAATGACTGGAAAACTCTTGTGTTCAAAAATCATTTGCTAACGTAAAAAAAATTGCTGCTGTTTCAGTATGTTAGTGAAAAGAAAAAAAAATCAGGACCCTGACAGTTGTGCTCTAAATGGATATTCTTGGCAGGAATTGATAGTTTTTTAGAGAAAAATAATCTCATTTTAATTTATGAGGTCTCATTTCTCTGAACAATTCAGTGATCAAATTGCATTTATTTTAATATAGAACCATAATTTTAAAGTTTGTGTCTAATGGAGGGAATCTTCCATACAGCAAGTGGTTGGTCTGCCTAAAAGCTGAAGCAAGAGAGAGAGACTCACCCGTTTCTATTTCATGAGGCTTTTGGGAAATAAGTAGAAGTGTCTGTGGTTGTTCCAAACTGGTCTGGCTCATAGTTGCCTGTTAGGAAATATAATGCCAGTATGAGCAGCCAGATATTTTTGCAATCATGAACATTGGAGCATAAAGTTGACAAGCCTTTTGAAATAGTGATGATAGCTTTGGAGGATGTATTAAAAGGTTTTAATGACCTAAAAAATTCGGCTTAATTCAAAATCAAGGGAAGTTTGTGTTTGGTTTTGTTTGTTTTTGTAGATTTGGTATATAAAATCAGTTTTGAAACTTTCAGCATTCAGGAATGTTCAATGCCTCATTTGTTCAAATATTAACTACTGAATGTGAAAATTGAACTTTGAAGAAAACTTTGACTCTGTGTTTATGGCTTTAGAAAGTGCTTTGTGGAAAAAACAAGGATTTGTTATTGAGGTTTCTGTTGTGTAAAGCTGACTCTCTATAGAGGGGTTTCAGTACTTAGCATATTGCTCCACAGCAGACAGAAGATGATAACCTTGTCCAGTAGCCTTTTCTGCTTGGGTTTGTTCCTCTGTTATCTCTGTCCCCCCTCCAATTCTTTCATGAGAGTGCATGGGAAACACTTACTACGCACCTAAATAGGTAACTGCTGCTACCAGTGCATCCAGGAGGCAACAGAAGAACTTGTTACACAGGAGGTGTTATAAGAAGCCCTGGTTGGCGAGGGAGAAATTATTGCAAAGAAGCTTACAGTGGGCAAAGCTGCTGAGGATAAGCCTGGAAGATGTAGTGGTATCTTGAGGAATAGGTTAGAAGGGGGGGCAGAGATGAGGAAAGATGAGAAGAGGGCTGTGGGCAGCCTGGAGAGATCTCTGAACTTCTGGTGGTGTGGGGAAACTTGAAAGGGATGTATGTGGGGAGAGGAGAAAATGTAGAGCAAAAATTTTTGGTGGGTCTTTGTAGAGATGGAGATTCATAGTGAGAGTGATGAGGGATGGTCAGATCCTCAAGGGTAGAACAGTGGGGCTCGAAAGCAGGAACCAGGTATGGTGAAAAAGAAGACTCACAGTCAAGCCTCGCTGAAGTTAAGGTTCTTCCTATGGAAGTTTCAGGACCAAATGACAGAAGTGTTTGCCTGTAGCATTTTTCTTTTATGTGATTTTTAAGACTTGAATTTTATCACTAACTTCGCTAATTTTAGAAAGATATCTTCTAAAAAATTTAAAATATCCATCCATCTCCAGACCTGTGCATTTCTGTTCATTTTCTCTACTCTCTTTTTTTTACCCTATATTTTTTAACTCTTCCCAATATTTGCTTCAGTCTCTTCTTCACATTGCAGTGCAAAAAACACCTCATGTGAACAAGATATCTCTTATCAGGAAAATTTCTTATACTGATTTAAGTAATTACCCTTGACATTTAAATTAATTTTGAATATATGATTTCTGAGCATTACTGTGTCAGTCATTACTGAAATACTCAAGACCCACGTATCCAAAAAATCCCACTATGCACCCTTATGGTTTCAAATCAAAGAAAGGAGCTGAAAGGACCTTTCTCACTTTTTAAAAGCACCTTCTAATAATACGAATGTTTCTCTGTAGGAGTCTATTTACTGGGAAAATATGGGCAGAAGAAAATAAGAGAAATCCAGGAACGAGAGGCAGCTGAATACATTGCACAAGCACGAAGACAGTATCATTTTGAAAGTAATCAGAGGACGTGCAATATGACAGGTAAGATAAGGAAATAGCTACTAGGTTTGATAGATGAAATTACTCGAGGATTTATGCTACATAATGTCAGGATGGAAGAAGAATAAGAAATGTAGGTGAATTCAAAATCTTAATTAAATACTAGTGTATAAGTAGAGTTGTTTTGCATAATAAAAAGAACAAAGGATTGAAGGGATTTCAGTGGATATCTGAACCCTTATCCGGCTGTACTCATAAAAATAGACATACAGATTACGGGGTTTTGTCACTTCAGGAACCTTTTGCCTTATACTGCATGTGGTATTGAGGTGTGAAACAACATCCAGATTCAAACAATACTGAATTTACAGAAGGATTATTGTAATCATTACAGCATATTTTTAGTAAGCTGCATGGAGAACTTGGGTTGTTTTGATTTACAGATAGGAAGCACATCAGCCTATTAATCTCCTACACAGTTAAAAGGTACCTGACTAGCTGGGGAGCAGAAACTGAAAGTCTTTGTCTTACAGCACTGGTTTTAGGATTTTTGGAGATGAGGTGGCAGAATAGAGTTTAACAAATTCCCTGCCATTCTTGTAAATACAGCCCATTCAAAACCATTTTTATAAAACAAATTGGGCAGCACTTTCTTTTCCTGTTGACATTTATAATGGCTTCTCAGGTGGCTGTAAATGCTTTCTGTGCACCTTGTTTACACTGACTAGTTGGTATTTCATTTTAATCTTTTTCATTGTGTGCTGCCGGGATTGATTTTGCTGCAAGGACTAAGTTTTGCTTTGCCCTTCTTTGTACAAAGTATCGTCTGCCTGGCAGCATGCGTTCCATCAAGATTTTTCAGACTTTGGTCTTAGTAGTTACTGTGTTCTCCACTTCCTGTTCCCATCATATAACAGCAGATTGGGCATTGTTCTGAAAGCAAAGGATTTTTTCCCCACTACCTTTCTTTCTTTTAAAACACACCTTTCTCTGATTCTCTTGTTGGAATAAAAACAAACCTCAGATCTTTTTCTTCTCACTTGGAGTGCAGGTTTTCACCAGATTTTCTTCTGGGGAGTTGAAAGCGTGTGTGTGCAGGATGTGAGTACACATTGCAGCTACAGCCCATAAAAACATGTAGTCAGGTAGCGGCAGCATTGTGCCCGAGCTCGTAAGAGGCACACAGGGAACTGCACTTCCAGTACTCCTAGGGTTTTCTATTTTGCTTGTCCTCCAAGCTTTGCCTGTTGAGCCATGGGATGCATACACTGTATAGCAGCTATTGAGTGTGAGCTGGGCATAGGGTTATAATGAGTTGTGGGTTTTTGATGTTGACAGGCTTTCTGGTTTGGTTGTTTTTTGTCTATTAATAACAGTACTGTCAATGCTTCCAACACTGAGGGATGCCTTAATGCATCAGCTGAACTCTGAGAGTCTCACATCTCTTCTTAAAAATAGGTAAGACTGTTTTAGTTGTGGTCAAGTCCACTTGTTTTGAACAAAATTTTTTTTCAAATTGCAAAATGTAGAGGACATTCAGGGGTTTGGTTCTGTGTCCTATTGAGTCACCACTCTTAAAATATTTCAAATTCCTGTGTAAATGTTTTGTCATGTTAGATGTATTTTGATAAGTATGGCTGGCATTTTCCAAGCATTACAGGAAATAACACTTCCTTTAAGGTGCTGCAGTGAGAGCCATGATTTTTGTTGAAATGCTTATAAGATAAGTAGATAAAAGTACTTGGAGGATCTAGTTATCTCTTAAACAGGACAGAATATCCTGAGTAAGTTGTTGATGTTGTGTTTGTAAAAATGTTTATGTAATCTGATCAAGTTCAGATATGAGTAGTAGTGGAAAGTATCCAAGATGAGATTGAAAATGGATTTAAGCAATGAGAAGTAATTCTTTTTTTTTAATTAGAACAAATAGGGGCATGTCATAAATTAAGAAAAATGCTTCCCTATCAGAAAGCACCTTTGATTTCCTTAAAACTGCAGGAAAAAATAGCCCATTTTTAAATACATAAAGTAACATACCTAAATGTAAACTACTTAGCATCTGGCATGGAGTAAAAGTGTTATGTAGGCAGTTAACACAGGTTTTCTGACTCACTCTAGACTGTCTCTCTGGTTTACCTCCCACTAGTTTATTTATATAGCTATAACTTCAGCTGTCCAGCATTTAATAGGTTACCTATTCAGTCACTATTTTTTTTCAGTCAAATACTTCCACAACAGCGCAACAGAATGTGATATTTAAAGGGGGAATTCCAGTCTGAATGATGTTTTTGTAATAAAGTATCTGAGGATGCACAACTGTATTTGAATATTACTTACCCCAAACAGCAAGAAATTAGGAAAAGTTAATTTTAATGGAATAAATGTATTTATCATAGTAAGAGTTTTACTCAATGAAAAATTAAACAGAATGAGCAAAAGATCTTGTGGATCATCAGGTATGTCTTCTAGACTGTGCAGCAAAATAGTCTGCAATGGCCTGTAATCCTTTGTTCAGTGGTGAAGACATACAAAGCCTTGGTTTGTTCTCTGTAGCATTGCATTCTTTATCAAAATACATCTGGTGTCTTTAACTTTTTTGACTAGTTGAAACAGTTTATGGGTACAGTGGTGCACTTCTGAATTCCAGCAATCCTGGTGAAAATAAAGATTAGAGTTTTTGTTATTATTGTTTTGCATTTCTGAAAACAAGTATTCTTTTAAGTGCTGGTTACATGTGGTACTCTGTAAGCATGGATGGCCGTTTAGAGTGTATCTTACAGTGGAGTTTGTGTCTTAATGCTTCCTATTTTGACTTACACTGAGGAAATTTTAACTAGATGCTTGAACTTTCTGAACTGAAAATGTAGGGGAAGGGTTGGGTAGGCACAGATGATGGAATAAACCCTCAGGACTCACTCCACTTTGAAGTGATCCTTTGAAGAAGCTCTGCATTATTATGCTATGCATGGAGGTGTATGTTTGTTTTCTTTCCACTTCCATTTGAGGACATCAGTCAAACAGCTCTGGACCTTTGAGTGCCATTGTTGCTGAATATACAAAAGATTCTTAATGTCCCTGAAGATGTATTATTTTTTTCATGTAATCTGAGTTGTGGCTTAACATGTTATGGATCTGTGTTATTGTTACAGATCATATTATGGCTTAGGTAAACTGCTTTTCACTTCCTTAAATTTGGGGCAACCAGTGGTAGGTTAGGGGTGTAAGCAGGCTGAAGTCTTCTGCCTTCCTGAGAAACTTCTGGGGCGGGAGCAGCACACAAGACCAGAGATGTTCTCTCTGTCTGTTCTCTTCTTTTCCAAGCCATTTGATTGAATGAGATGAGAAGTGCCTGCTGCTAGAGCCTTGCAGATGTTGCATATCTCCCACCTATTCAGCACTTAGCTTTATTCCAAAATGTTTGCGTTGCTTTTTGCATCCACAGCAAGTAATGGTTTTCCAAATAAATAAATGTGAAATAAAAGTTGAGTTTTGAGTAGCAGCTGAATCTTAGTAAATCGCAGGAGATGAAGACTGAAAAATTCATTTCCGCTGTTAGGCTTAACACTTTGCCTAAAACTATTACCTGGCTGCTGCCTTGTGTTGTGAGGAGAAACTTTGTAAGTGTGAGCTTACAAACTCTGTAAGCTTACGAGCTTGTTTTGATGCAGTAGGTGCAAATACAGTTGGCTGATGTTGATGTATTGGCTTCTCTTTATCTCTTCAGTCGGCATAAAAAACTCACCCCTCACAAGTAACAAATATGGCTTTGAGTCCCATTATGTGTCTTATCTATAGGAATATTACTGTGTTTTTTAACAGTCCTTCCTTTGTTTTGCTGTAGAATAGCTTCTAAAAACTTGCATATAATAGCTTGCAGAAGGATAACTGGTTTTGTATGTGCCATGGATCCTTGTATCTCTTCCAGCTGTTGTTTCTTTAATCCATCTCTTCCCTTTTTGGAGTTGTAGATTTAGGAGTTTATTATATCAGTTCATTTGCAATATTTGGTGGCAGTGAACTTGAAAATTCATTGTTTGTATTGTAAGTGATATAATGTTCAAGCTCATGCCAAAGTGCACATGTTGAGCCTGTAAAGAGAAATGATTTCTGGGGAAAAGTGTATTTTTTCTTTTTATAAACTAGGTTACTGTAAATTCTAGGTTAATTTGACCTCTTGGCCCTAAATATTAAAGTGTTAATTCTGTTCCTAAAAAATTACCACCTAAGTGACTTGTACAATATACATTCTCCATGAGAGGTCCACAGTAGCCATTCTTTACTGACAGTGCTTACCAGGCAAGAATGGCTGATGAAGGTTTTGGATGGTCAGCTTGCTCTTGTCCCTGCTGCTGCTATAGTGCTAAGATTACCTCTGGATAGTAGTTATAAATATGCAGTGTACCTTAGGCAGTCCAGGTATATCTATGCAATCTACAGTCTTGCTTTATTGACTGCAGAATATATAAAATTTTAGAAATTGGTCAGGTCAAAAAAGCAAACATGCCACAACAAAAGAAAAAAGATCAACATACATTTGAGTAGATGGTGCAAGACTTCTTCTCCACAGATGGTCATGATCTCTTTGTTTTCTGATCATCAAATATGAACTTTAAAACCATGTTAGGCAGTGGTAAATCTTGCAAGCAAGTAGGATGTAGAAATTCTGATCCTGCACTTATTACCAGGTCAAAAAAGCAAACATGCCACAACAAAAGAAAAAAGATCAACATACATTTGAGTAGATGGTGCAAGACTTCTTCTCCACAGATGGTCATGATCTCTTTGTTTTCTGATCATCAAATATGAACTTTAAAACCATGTTAGGCAGTGGTAAATCTTGCAAGCAAGTAGGATGTAGAAATTCTGATCCTGCACTTATTACACCCAGGCCAGGAAGCCCTCTGAGTCTGCAATGAATAGAGAGAGAATGAAGGCCCCAGAAAACACCACTTTGTACCATCATTGGGCATTTTCTGACTGCTTAGTGTAGTAATTCACAATTGATCATATCAGTGTGTAATTGACATCACTAAGTGCTACATTTATACATTCAAGTTTGAATGTCTTTTCCGTGGCTTCATATTGTGTTATTTATATGCTGCTTTCTTGAATAAGGCAAGTAGATGTAAACCTGAATCTGATCTGAGTAATTATGGTAGGTAAATGAGCCTGTCTTAGAGCACTGCTATTTAATTGAACATATTTATTAATTACCAAGGAAAATATACTTCTTAATGTTTAACATTTCCATTTATTTTTCCTACAGGCCAGCAAACAAGTTAGAAATATGGGAGGATTTAAAGATAATAAGTAAGTGGAAATGAAAGATTACATCTGCATAACTATTTGGCAGAAATTTAAAATGTCTCACACCATGTAAGCAGCACACTTTACACTGGGTTGTTGTTTCAGTGGGTATGAAGACAGTGTGACACACTACATGGCAAAGCTCCTCCCTGTCCCCCTTCCCAAAGGTTCCTCATGAAGGAACTTTTCCTAGCCCCAAGGGAAATTAGAAGCTCTAAGACAAAGGTGAAGAATTTTATTGGCCTTCATGTTACTCTGCTCAAGAAAACATTGTGAGACCTTTCTGTGCCATCACAGAACGAGCAAACTGTTTCTTCAGAAATTCTGTGCTGAACCTAATGGAAAACATCCACTGGAAATGTAGGCCAGCCATTACGTGGCCAGCAGTTTCCTCTTTTGGAGCTTGTGGCAGAGAACCACCATAGCATGGGTCATGAAGCTTTTGGATCATCTTATTTATTGGCCGATGGCAGCAGTGGAAGGGAAGGAAAAATAGTGAAGTCAGATAATTATGCAGTGACATACCACCAGGCATTTTGTACTGCTTTTCATTCTTTGGTACCATTTGCTACCCCTGTCACCTCCCTGGTTTGGTCTTTCCTTCCTTTTGGTTTTGTTTCTCCTTTTCACACCTTTGCCAATCCTATTATTGATCTGACTTCTTTTTTCCCTGTGTCCTTGCTATGTGACACTCATCCATACTTATTCCTGTCACTTGTTCCACATGCCCTTTGTTGCCTAATGGCTGCTGCTTATTTTAATTTTCTTTCTTTAGACCCTAGCTGCTCCTGCCTTAGGTAACTTTTTTCCCAAGCTACAGTTGTGTCTTAATTGCATGATGAGGGCTAACACACACTGTATTTCCTGGCCTAATGAAGAGAG
>NW_008655396.1:282-17917 GCF_000695815.1 Acanthisitta chloris | reverse complement strand
TGAAGTAACTTGTATAGTTTTTATTTTTCTCTGAGTAACTTGTGCAATGTGAAAAATTATATTAATGTAGGACTTTAAATGGGACATTTTAGATGTAGCTCTAGCACATTAGCTCATGACCATCTTGGGTATGTATTGTGAAAACGTGTTATGACAACCAATGAGAGAAATGTGACTGTGTATTTAAATCTTGAGTCTTGGAGAGCACTCTCTCCCCTTGACTCACCCTTATTTCTTTGACTTTGAAGTTCTTTTCTTTCGTCTTTTCAAGGTTTCACAAGAAGCATTGTAGCTGTGTATAGTACCTGTATGCTAGTAGTTCTTTTGCGAGTCCAGTTAAATATTATAGGTGGTTACATCTACCTGGATAATGCTGCACTCTGCAAAAATGGCACGGTACGTTTCTTGTTTTGCTTCAAGGGTAGAACTTCCACTTCCTTGGAAATAAAAGGATTATTTGGTGAGAGATAAAAAGGGCATAGTTTAGGAGTATTAGAATGAAACCAGGAGTTCTTACAAGAGTGGGAAATGTAGAAGCAGTAGTAGAAGTAAGATGCATTGATGTCTTTTTGGTAGCCTCAGTTTGGATGATTTGGTGATAATGTTGCTTTACCAAATACTAGCAATATTGAAGAATACCTTTGGTCTGCATTTGTCTTGCTTAAAGAAGGTGACTTAATATCTAAATGCCAATGTGAACTCATTTCTTTGCTTTCATTTTTTGTGGAACAGTAATACTGTGTCAATGATCCAAGATATGTATGCAAATTTATATATATAAATGCTTAAGTCTCCCTAGCATGTACATTAATTCCTCTAGTTAAATTTTTCTAGGATTAAAGAAGAAAAATGTTGTCTTTTAAATTTTGAGTATTTGGTTTAACTCCAGAAGACCGTCTACTAAAATGTGTGTTGGTGGAGCCAAGCAAGGTAGAAGACTTGGGATTTGTTTATATAGTATATCTATCACTGCTCAATAAAGATAGATCCCATAGTAAGCAAGTGCCCAACATAGAGAGTGAGATCTGGACAGCTCATCTAAAAATAGTGGATAGAAACTTTGATTAGTTTCGTATGCCCTCTGTGATGGCTCCTGCTGAGAGTCACGGAACAGCATGCCAAGGCAGGTCTGAGAAGAGCTTTCATCAGGGAGACCAGGGTTGACTGAGGTCTTGCTTCACTTTGTAAAACCTGAAAAAGCTTTTTTAGAAAGGCAAGATGAGTTTGGACTGGAAACCTGTTTCCTTTCTGTTATTTTTTTCAATAGAACAGTAGGTTGACAGGGCCAGCTCTGAGGCACTCCACTGGAGCAAATTGGGATCCTGTCTTGGTTCCTGAAAACTTCTTCTCTGTCAAATAAGCTTTTGTTAAGTTTCAGCATAAATAACTTACTCCATTAGGTTTTATTCTTGGGGTGGTGGATGGTCTAGTTTCACCTGCAATGCAGGTTTTTAAGAGGTTTTTCTGTATATGAATGAAAAGTGAAAGATTTTTCTGTGCCACTGAAGATAGAAGAGAGATCTGTATAGAAGAAAAGAATACTAGAGGACTTAGGAAAGATGCAGGGATTCATGGCAGGAAGAGTCAGAAACTACAGAGTTGCATGAGAATGGGAAAATCCATCTGCTATAGGGTATGATAAAGATTAAGAAAATTGGTTGCAACCTGTTTGAAATTATTTTTTCATTGCCTCTGCTGTTGACATGTTACAGAACTGTTGGTTTTTTTCCCCCACAGACACCACTCGCTCCCCCTGAAGTCCAGCAGCAATATTTATCAAGCATTCAGCACCTTTTAGGAGATGGTATGGTGCTTATTTTGAGCTAACTGCACTTACAAAGTTCTCCATTTTCCAGACTTGAACAAATCATTAGAATAATTTTGATGCTTTCCTCCTTTTAGGACTGACTGAGTTAATAACCATTGTTAAACAAGCTGTGCATAAAGTTTTTGGAAGGTAAGAGCCTGTGTTTCTCTGTGGCTAGCTTTAAGTTGTATTGTGATGACTTCTCCCAAAACAGTGAGTTTTATTAAAATGTAAAAAGAAAGGGATTGACTTTTCCAAACCAGTGTTTTTATTATAGCAGGCTATGTCTGTCAGTCAAAACCTGTGTTGTAGATTGGGATCTTGTTACTTGTGTCTTGCTGGTAGGAATAGAATGCATTGTTATTCATTTTGCAATCAACAGTGTGGTCTTTTTCCTTTCCAGTATTTCCCTTAAACACACCCTGTCTCTTCTGGACCTGGAACAGAAACTAAAAGATATCAGGGAAGTAGTGGAACATAAAGATTCAGATCAGATTGCCTCTTACTCTCCCTTATGTCATTATCTGATGCCAGATGAAGAACACCCCTTGGCTAGCCAGGTACTTGTTTCAGTTTCTTTCATCTACCTGTTTTCATTCTGCATGTTTGTTTGTTTTTCAGGGAGGGAAGGGTGCATGACAGTCAGAGGACCATGGCACATGTATCTTTGATAAATGGTGAAGCCTCTTCCATCATAAATAAAGTGTCCTTAGCTCTCTAACTTAGGCAAAGTTGTATTTTCTTCAGATTTGATTGAAAAAAGGTGTCATCCTCAGAATTTCAGCTTTGTGCTCAGAAACACAGCCCAGTTACTGCTTGTAGCCCCTGACAGAAGCTGTGACAGTGCAGCTTAACTCAGCTCTGAGCTAAATTGTATCACTTGCACTTGTGTCCCAGCAAAGTTCACCGACTGTTGTAGTGTCTTGGCTGATGCACAAGATGATGGTTTGCTGGAGTCCTTTGTTGCTTTGGGCTGGAAAATGAACAGGATTCAAGAGAAAGGTGTATCTAATCTCAGTTGTAACATTAATTTCCTAAGTTTTGTGAAGGTGTTTGTCTCCATCCACACCACAGGTTGGAGAAAACACATTCTGTGCTTGGTATTACACAGTGTAAAGACGAAACTTGGGCTTCAGCCTGTGGCTCCGTGCACTTATGGCTTTAACTTAAGCTGATACATTGGGTTTATTTCAGTTTTGAAGGTCAGAAGTGGAAAAACACCTTGCTCAGTTTCTTTGGTATTTCCTGCTAGTATTGTTTTCAGTTAAAAAAAACCCACAGTGACCACTTAAAACAAATTATAAAGAAACTGATTTAAACAATATTCTCTTTAGATCTGATTTGTATATCTTGACTTAATTCCATGATAGAAAACTTCTCTATGTCTACTCTTACTCTTAGAGTTAATGATGGAACTTAATAAACAGTGTCTGCCTTTGCTTTTCTAGGCCTATGGACTCACAGAAAGAGACATTGCTACAATTAAATTGCTGAATGAAACTAGAGATATGCTGGAGAGGTATGGAGAAATATCCTGTATTCACACTAAAGTCTTCCTCACAACTCTTGTTTATGTAAGATGATTACTTTTCTAGAAAAGCTGACAACTTTCTGTTTCTGAAATGTGACTGCTCTGTACTAAATGTTTATATTCACTAATTGTAGGCTGGGATTTTCCAAATTTGGGAGCTCTGAAACTTATAAATAATAATCCTGCCTTAGTGAGATATCAGGAATGTCCTTCCTAGTCAGACCCTTTATCTCTTCTTCACCCTTTCTGTAGTCAGCAGGACCAGAGGAGTACTTCTCTTCTGCTAAAGCAGGGTAAATTGAGAGTAATGTTGTTGGATTTACCTGCTTTGATAAAGCAAACACTGGTATTGGCTCATTGGAGTTTATTTTTAGTGCATGGGTTTGAGAGTGGTCATCTGGGTCCTTTTACCAGAGAGCTACCCAGGTGAGACTTCTGTAATAAACACAGGATATGAGGGAATTGAGCCAAATGTCAAACCATTCTTACCATTTAGCTGCTAGAGATCGGGAGCATTTTAAGATAAATCTGTTCTATGTTAGTACTTAGTAAGAAATAGAAGTGAGGAATGTTTTCTATTTGTCTGGGGTTTAGTAATCTTAGGGTAGAGCTGAGGTTGTTGAGGGAGCTGATCTTCGCTGAGGTGGCTGTGCACTTGTCTGGGTCATAGATCTTCCTGGAGGGGAGGCACATCTGTAGCACTGAGTACTTGCAGGGTTTTTAGTTTGAAAAAACAAACCCCAGGAATCAAACTGGTCTTTCTTCCTTCAGTCCAGACTTCAGTACAGTTTTGAGCACTTGTTTAAATAGAGGATTCAGTCGACTGCTGGACAATATGGCAGAGTTTTTCAGACCTACCGAAAAGGACCTCTCTCAGAATGGCTCTGTAAATAGGTAAAGGTTTTCTTTGTTGTGGTTCTCATGTCAATAATGCTTTCAGTCCATGGTGAATTATGAAAAAGGTATTGATTTTCCTGCCTTCTTGAAGTTCTTATGCTGGAAATATTACTCTGCTACTTGCTTTTCAAGAATCACTGCACTGTCCTCACTTTGGTCAGCTAGACAGCTAGGACTATTGCATGTTTGTTCCCACCCATGAAATTGCTAGAATATAGGTCAGCTATCTTTCCCACTGTTACTTGCAGATCTAGAACTAGAAATCAGGTGACCTCTACCTTCCACTTTTTGCCTGAACACTGTGCAGACATTGCCTTAAGGGCTAGGGAGGGTTTACCCCACTGGTGGTGACTGCTGAAAGATGTGCTGCAGTAGCTCCCTGTGAGGAGCCTTCCCTCGGCTGGGCAACCAGCGCTCTGCGCCCCAGGCACCCTCTGACTGTGGTTCTCGAGCACAGTGGGTGGCACTGCCAGGATCCTCCAAATAGGGAGCCAGAGCACACACTGAGCTCTAGGATCTTCACTGTTGTGCTGAGAAAACATGGTAACATTCAGGGTTTTCTACATCTTTCTAGAAGACTGTGTAAAAACAGCTTTTATCTTGAAGTTAACTTTGGTTTTAAACAGTGCAGTGAGTGTTACAAACCCAGAAGCTGAGTTCAAAACCTTGAAATATTATTTCTTAACTATTGAAATTTAAAGCCTTGAATAATGTGGGCTTGTGTATGTTTATTTAGTAACTAATTACATTCAGAGTGTCATGTTTTTATTTTAAAAATATCACTTAAAATTTCTCAAAGGCTGTAGTTTGCCTGTCTGTCCTAAGCCTAGTTCAGTTTGAAAGTGTGAGATTATAGAGTGGCAGTTCTATCACCTGTCTACATACAAACATGTAAAGACTCTGGCTAAACTCTAATTCTCTTGCATGAGAATCAAGTGTGAAACTGTGTGTAATAAGAACACCAACTGAAATTTGCTTCTAGTGCTTCTCTGTATCAAATGAAAGGCTTTGACAGGGGGAAACCCCTTCATCTGTACATTTTAGTTTGCAGACTTCCAATACTTACTTTTTAAGCAGTAACTTAGAATTCCAGTAATCACAGTTTAGTTGCTTTATCAATCTCAGAGCAGGTCTAGGTCAATATTTTTTGTTCTGTTCTAGTCTTTCCAGTGTCAGTCTTCCTTTAGCCAAGATAATTCCAATAATAAATGGACAGATCCATTCAGTATGCAGTGAAACACCCAGTCACTTCGTTCAGGTAAGAATCTTCTTTATTTACATCCCAATTAAATTTTTTTCAAATTAACATTGCATATTGCTTTTTAATAACTTCATTCTGTTTAATTTCAGTGGCTTTAAAAAATTTGGATATAATTGGTATAGTAAACTTGTATTGTCCAAAAATAAGAGTGTTTTTCTAGAACCTCTTTCCTCTGCTGAACTGTGCAGAAGCACAGAAAGGGACCTTGACTTGGTTCTACTTGCAGTTCTGCTCCTAAACCTTTCCAAAGCAAGAAAATTGAGTTGCATCTCTGTGGGAGTGCCAGGGGCTTTTCTCATGATGAATTCTGTACTGCAGCAAAACCAGAATACTGGTGGATGCATTCAGTGAAGCAAATTTAGTTTTTTATGTTTCTTCCAGGATCTGTTGATGATGGAACAAGTGAAAGACTTTGCTGCTAATGTTTACGAAGCTTTCAGTACCCCTCAGCAACTAGAGAAATGACCTGCACATGTTTAGGAATAGGTGGTGTATTTATAACGAATCCCTTGTGACTACTGATGGCTTGGGTTAATTCTGTAATGGTGTAGGAGTGGCAGACCAGCAGGAAGAACACTCTGAGGAAAGTGGGAGTGAGTCCATATTTCTTCAAATAGAATTATATTTCAAACACCCATTAAAAATATTGTTGAAAGAATCATTGTATGTAAAGACTTTTCTATTTAAAAAGTGGCTGAACTCTCCTGTAATTCATTTGACCTTTTTTATTGCATCTACAAGGCACCTGGTGGCAGTACTACAACAAGCTACTGAGAAACCCATTTGTTTGCCTGGGGTGTTTGGAAGAATTTTGGGAAGAGCTAATGAGAGTGATCTTAGAATAGCACAGAGTAGCAGAATGAATTAAGGCTTTTTTTCTTCTTCTCCCCCTAAATTTTTCTTTATAAAAAGGAAATTTTTTTCCTTAGCTTTATCCATGTTGTTCCAAAGAGCCTCTTGATCTTCAGAAAGCCTTTGCCAACAGAGGCATCTTCCTCTTGAACCAGCTGGGGGTGTGCTCTCTGTTACTTAATACTAAAGGAATGTGGTTTTTTAGCTGTTCTCATGTTTATGCTGTTCAAACAGCTACACTGTACACATTGCCCTGTAAATATTTTATCTTGATTTGTATTAATTTTGAGCCTGATTGTCTGTATTGTAATAAAATATTTTAATGTAAAATTCATGTGTGCATTAACATTACTGGCAGGAAAGGGAATTACCTAGTTTGGCCCATCGCTCAAACTTAAGACACAACTGAAAGAATAAATTTAAGTTATATGGTAACAAATTTGCACTTATTAACATTACTCAGGAGAAATAAACCTTCGATCTCTACACTGAAACAGAAACAATTTGTGCTTTTTATTGTCCTTTATCTTCCCCTTTGCAAACTTCACATTTTGTGTCTGTCCCTACAACTTTTGGCACATGAGTTTGGAAATTTTTCAAGCTGGGTGCAATCTACCCTCTGCTTAAAATGCTGTCTCTCTAAGAGTAGGAACATGCAAAATTAATGACTTCCAGGATGAGAAATGATGATGTACATATGCATTGCCTCCATGCACCTGTGATGAATTCCTAAGCCTTACAGGCCTGTTCCTGCAGCTGTTACCCTGTTCAGCTGAAACTCCCAGCTGCCACTTGTTGCACACACCTGGAAAAGTTTATTCTTTTCTCTAAAACTGTCAGTTTTAACTGTGCAGTTTTGTGGAACTGAGATTTCTTACATTACAGAGGGTGTACAACTGACCTATGTGCATAGTGGCCTGAGGTTTCCTCTTTCTCACAACTACAAATCTCTAGTGCCTGCTCTTCATGTAATTTGACCAGAAACTGACTAAAATGAGTGGAGGGGTATATACCTGCTTATTTTTTTCACACAAGTTCAAAGAAACAAATTGAATGCAGAGGATTAACTATCTAGTGCTAGGCATCAAGCAAGGTTTGTTCCATTCTACCCTTCAATAACAGCCCACCTTTCATCAAAAGAGTAGATTTATTAGTGTTTATCAGTCAAGCAAGTAAGTTCAAAACCAGTGATGAGAAATGGTGAAACATGAGCATTCCCTGCTAGCCAGGGCTCCAGCAGAGTAGGGCTCAGTTTATGTCAGTCAGCTGTAAAGTCCAGCCCCACTGACAGGGCAGTTGCTTAGGAGTTAATGGAGGTAGAGCTACAAGGATTCCCTTCTCTCCGAGTGCAACCCATTTCAGCAGTTCCTTGTAGCCAGCCAGCTGCACCTGAGATGGAAACACACACTGTAATTAGAACAGTGCCTTTTCAAAGTGCATATAATTGCAATATTGACAAAATAAGTGTTGATCCATAGCTACCTTACTAACCAGTTATCCTTAAATGCCACTTAACAGCCAAGTGATGATCATTGACTGCAGTAGGAAAATACTTGCAAAGTAGATATGCAAATAATAAAGGTAGTCATGTTGGGTCTTGGCACATACTTAGGGCCGTAGAAAGCGAACAAACACCTTTCAGAAGTATTTGGGACAGTATTTAGGTCTAAACAGGGATCTAGGTGCCACAGTACAGAGCTTTGTATCATCTGTCTCTCAAATACCCACTTTTGTGGTGGGACTAGGAGCCATGAATGAGTTAACCTGAATAACCCCTTACACTAAAAACACACAGGTTTATAGCAATTCACATCTATAAACCAACACAGACTAAAAAAATTAGCAATAATATGTGTGACAATAGAGCTCCCACCTTGTAGAGCGAGTTTTTAAAAACATTATTTTCAGCAGACATTATCTACACGATGCCATTGGAAACGTGGCATACGCTTATAACATTCCTTCCTTCACTTACTTACAATTTTGTATTGCTCTTGAAACTGGTTTTGCTGAACAGTCAACAGTTCAGCATCTCCAGGCTCAAAAACAGGCCAGCTGGTGGCATGCTGGAGCAGCTGAAGACCAGTCTCTACCACTGAGCACCAGTACTCTGTTGTGCACACAGAGCCTAACTGCCTCTCCAAAATTCAAGATGCATCTGCATCACTTCTGAAATGACTCTGCCTTATCACAGAGCTGTTCTGGCACCAATCAGACTACTTTCATATGGAACTAGACCAGATGCAGCAGTCCAGAAACACCCTTAATGCACTTCAGCACCTAATGGACCAGTGCATGAGACCAGAACAGAGCTGAGTCAAAGCAAATCTCCCCCACATAAATGCACAGAGCTGACAGGGAGTTCTGCTTCATTGGATTACACTACTTGCTAGTGTAGGTTTGGCATCAGTGTCCTCAACTTCTGACTTCCACTTGCTGTAAGGATGCACATCGAGGGTTGCAAAGACTTAGAGTTTAGCCTCCCTGGGGAACAAAAACCTCTGCATGTGTTCCCTTTGGGCAAGGCTTTGACTTGAGACAACTGCACCACTGCAGCAACTCCCATATCACCAAAGCCATGAGGATGCTATTTATAAAGGAAAGTCATGCTGAGTTAGAGTCTACTCAGGAAACAGGAGGGGCAGCACAGTTTTTTCCCCTGCTACTTGGCCTCTTTTTACGATTCTTAGTCTGCAAGCTAGAACTTTCCCCAGCAACACCTCAGTCTAACTTTGTTTACTGGAGAAGAAACATCCCACTGGGAGGACTATGACAAGGAGGTCCCAGAAAAAAAAACATTTTGCTGGGTTTCTTCCAGCATACTCTGTCCTAAGAGCTATGCATTCCCAAATATGTCAGGAACCTAAACACGATGGAACATGACAAATCCTGGAGAGGAGAGTGTGTGTTTCTGTTTGTGTGTATTTGTGTATGTATATGTGTTTGTATGTTTGTGGCTCTCTGTGTGTGTGCCTGTGTGTTTGCTGTCTTTTACCTGTGTTTCTCCAAGCTTAGCCTGTGGCTCACCAAGTTCCAGAGTCCCAGAGACTGGCCAGTTCAGGAAGATAGCATTGACTTTCCCTTCTTTAGGGCTGAAAGTATACCTGGTTGGAAATGAGCAACAGAAATGCATGTCAGTTTTTCCTTGTAAACACATAGAGCGCCTTCCAAGACTGGAAAAATGGATTTCAAAACTCAGCATTAAATTACATTTTCACACCCATAACCATCTTGTTAGATGATCTATACCCTTTGTGAAAGTTTGTTGCAACAAACCAGAGGAAATGGAGACTATTAAATAACTGAATTCAGAGGTAAACATCTGTAGTAACTCCAGCACACATGAAACAACTCAATGCTGCTCAGCCATATAGGAAGGAGGTACTTGCAGGACAGGGGGAACCATTAACAGATAATTGTGGGTTATGTTCAGGAAAACATGGCAATTCACATCTATCAACAAACACAGACTAAAAAAATTAACGAGTATGTGTGACAATAGAGCTTCCACCTTGCAGAGCTAGTTTTTGAAAACATTATTTTCAGCAGACATAATCTACACAATGCCATTGGAAATGTTGTGGCATACGCTTCTTCCTTCCTTCATTTACTTACAATTTTGTATTGCTCTTGAAACTGGTTTTGCTAAACAGTCAACAGTTCAGCATCTCCAGGCTAAACCCAGATGGCCAAATCTTACTGGGAACAGGAGTAAAAATGCCCACTGAGACAGAGAAGAGGGTCAAGCCCAAAACCCTGATGAATCATTAAGGCATTACAGCAGCTACAAGTCACACAGGCAAAGGGGAGTTCAGAGACTGGCTGTGATCAGTGACCAAACAATTGCTGTTATCTTCCCATGCATTTTTACCTGAAGAAGAAATGCAGAATATGCTAGACTGGTTTCTAGTTTCTTCCTCTCTAAACATCAAGTACTCCTTTGTACACATAAACACTTCATAGCAATTTTATATTTCCAGATTTGTATATTTTTTTTTTTTAGTTTCTGTTGCAAACTACACTAAAAGCACAAGATCGGTAATGAAAATGCTTGCAACCTTCAGCCTCAGCATCTTCTCAAAACTACAGTCTCTACCTATTGTTTTAGACATGTGCAGTTACCTAAACTGACAGAGGGGTTAATTTCACCACACCACAGGTTGGAGAAAACGCTTTCTTCGCTTGGTATGGCACCAAGATGGTGATTTCTGTAGCATCAATTCTCATTTCAAAGCTTCACATATATTGGTGCTGCTTTACACAGCCTATTTTTTTCCTTACCACACTTGTGGTGTGAGTGAGTCGTTCTGTGCTCTCCATGGTTTTGTTCCATAGATGGCTTCTCCGTTGACCTGCAGCCAGGCACCCATCTGCCTCAGGCGCTCCTCAAATATAACGGCGATGCGACCATCGTGAGTGGGCCCGATATTCATCAACAGGTTCCCTCCACAAGACACTGTTTCTACAAGTTCCTGAAATGTTTTTAAAAGCACAGAGCATATGGTTACGACTAATGAAATGACACATTTGAAGTAGTTTCTAAAGTCTGCCCTACTGCTTCAGAACAATGAACGGAATGAGCTGTGTCACTGCTGCACACTGAGACTTCAGGAGTCATCCCAACCGTCACTACAAAACTTAAGTTCCCATAAAACAAAGCTTTCTTGTCAACTTTTATATCAGAAACCAGCCCAAAATACATTGTTGCACCAGCATGTCTGACTGAATTCACATTAGAATCAGATCCTACAACTTTTTAACATTTTGACTTCTGCAACAATGTCATGAGGGTTTTACTGATAGAACAGACACATGATTTCTCTGCACCATACTACAATAAGGCTAATAGTTGCCACTTCATCTTTATGGAAACTTAGAAGCAACTTCTTCCTTCTTCCTCTGTTTGATGCTCTCAGTATCTTACAGAGACATCTGTAAAACACAAAGTAGCCTTCCAGAGAGTGTATAAAATGTGTGTTCACATCCACACTGCCCTCCAAAGATCATGGACTGAGATGCACAAGTCTGAGGAACAGACAGCTGCAGATAAGCTACTGAATGAATTCAAACTTGCTGCCTCTGGAAAGGTTATTTTAATTTGAAATTGTCTTTTGCAAGGACAGTACTAGAAACAGATTTGGATTAAACAACAATAACAATCAATCAATCTTCCCCTCACTAGCTGAATTTTGCAATTAAATGCATTTTTCTGAAAGACTGATCAGCCTGCCTTTTGTTCAGTTTTCCTAAGCTTCAAATCTTTTTTAATACCTTAGGCTAGCAAAGGGAATCAATGTTCTACTTACACCAGCTGTCTGCACCTCCTAGTGTTTACCTGTATGTCTCTAAGGAAAGTTTCTCACTACAAGGTAAAACAACTATTGAGTCATAAACTGTTTCTAGCTATAAAGGGGAGAAGATGTAGCCTTCAATCAGGAGTTCCTAAACAGGAACTGTAAAACTGCAACTGTTTGCTTCTGCTCCACTGAGACGTGCAGTTACCAGAAAAACTTAGTAGAAAAGGTAATTATGAGGCTGTCCAGATCAGTCCTTGGCCAGTTACTCACAGGGGAAACAGCTTCTAAGGAACTAACTGAATTTTTACTAGATAATCTCTCTCTTGGTCATTTCTATAAAATTATTAAGGATTACATGGATATTCCATCCTGACAGTGTTAGGGTGCAAATGAATACAATGATTTGTCCATAAGTGAAATGTTATATAGCACTGGGAGAGAGGATGGGAAGTTGCAGACAACTCCTTTGCCCTGCTGTACCTTCACCAAGTCCTCGATGGTGAGGTAATCGTCAAGCTGTGCGTTCCTGCGGTACCCCCACGACTTCTTGTCGATTGTCATACAGTTCTCCCACTTGTGAGGCAGGAGGTGGCCAGGGTTATACCGGTCACTGCAGGTGTAGAAGCCTCCATGAGTACAGATGCTGCCAACTCCCCAGCGGTCATTGGTCACAACTGTGTCCCGGACTGGGCTGGGAACAGAGACATTCCATTACGTGTATTCCACAAAACGCGGTCACAGCCAGCACAATCCCTTCCCACACACACCCCTCCCAGGAACTAACATTCTGGGTGACTTCTGTACTAGTCATTTATTACAATTAGATTAAGTGCAATGTCAGGAATTCTATTCTCATCCTCTGCTAGTAAAAGCTCCAGATTGGCATTTCTTCGGGAAATACGCTCCAGACTTTCACAGGAGGTCTGCCACAAATCAGGCTGCACTCCACATCCACTGCCAGATCTTCAGTCTGCTGTGACAACAACGTACCCATATTCTCAAGCTGTCCTGCTATCCTGTGTTTCTGTGCAGTAGCAAATACTTATGGAAGACCATGATTAGGCAGAATAACCAATACCATCTTAACTGATTAATTTGCAAAAGTGTTTAAAAAATGCAAAGCAGTCTTTTTCTAAAACAAGCTTTGATAGTTCTAGGGGAGATGTGAATTCTCTGTTTCAGGCAAGTTTGTATTTTGTTAAGTCCCTTTAAGCAGAGGTAACAGGTTCCACAAAATAAACAGAAAATGAAACAAACTAGGCACAGAACAGAATTTCAGATAAGGAGCTAAACCAGCATCGTTATGTACCTGTCATTATACAGCCAAGCCAAGAAACCAGTGCTGTTCCAGTAAGTATCTGGAGCATTTCCATTCCCATCGGACCAAATTATTTCTGGCTGGTATTTGCTCACAAGTTCATAGAGTTCTGGTAGTGATTTACTGGTTGGAAACTTTCTTGTCTTAAAGGCATTGGTGGCATCCTCAAGGAAGAGAGGATTAAACCATTCAAACAGGGAATGATATAACCCAAAATGCAAGTCAGTCCTGTTCCTAACAGACATTGCTAGTTCAGCAACAAGATCTCGCTTTGGTCCCACATCAACAGCATTCCAGTTCCAAGAATACTTGGACCCCCACAAAGTAAATCCTGGAAAGAGAAATGAGAAAGAGAAGCAAAGAAGAGAAGTTATAGTTCCTCTTTCTGGAAAGTGGTTTGGAAGGGTGTTGCAAAAAATAAACACAAAGTAATAAAAATTTTATATATATAGATATATATATATATAGTTATTGTGGTGTAAAGTGTGCCTGTAATCTGTTCCTGCATGATGATGGTAGTCATCGGAATACCAAGTCAGATATGTTTATGTATTTTTTTATACATACACATATGCATTTATATTTTCCAGTTCTGTACCGCTTAGGGTAATTATTCTTTAACTATTCACTCCACTCATATGTCCTGATTAAATTAACTAGACAATCTTTAAGGCTGTTTCAACACAAACCGTTCTGTGATTCTATGAAATTAAACAAAAATATAGCAGCTTTCAAGGCATCTATGTCAAATGAGAACTGTAAATACACAACAACTGGAAGATAAAACTCTCAGTTGCAGCAAGCACAAGCTAATATCATTTGCATTCAAACACTGTTCTCTTCTGTATCCATCTTATGCAAATGTTCATTTTTCATTTGTCTTGGTATCTATAGCAGCTTGGTCAACTACTTGGTACATGTATATAAGCAGAGTGCAAAGGCTCCTGAAACAGTTTATGAAATATCAGCATTAAATATCAGGAGGGATTTGACAATTCAGACATGCAGCAATCCAGCATATGCACTTACAAATACTACTGCACTGCCGACTCAGACCAGTGCCAGGGGAGCTCCACTCTCACCTTCAGACTGCTTTATACTCATTGCCTCATAAATCTTGCCATATTTTTGTGAACTGGATACATGCAATTGTACTGACTAGACAAACAAGCTAAAAATTCATGCCCAAGGCTACAGGACAGACTGAATAAATCATGGTTCTTTGGAAGTCACTGGGAATTTCACCACAGGCATCATCAAGATTTATGTGTCAGAGCAGAGATTAAAATTTACAAGTCAAGAGCTGCCAGTCTTGAACCCACATCTCCCCAAAGACCAACAGCATTCATTAGATGTACTATCACATTGCATCTTAGCATTTTATACTTTCCTTGCTACCAGATTTTCTTCTAGCAGCTTTCTCCTTCTCTGCTTTTCTCTGCAAAGTATCTTACAATCACAGTGCTAAAAATCAATTGTACCTGTAAAGTGGCAGACCTGGTACAAGGTTTTGGCTTCTATGCATTGCATCAGAAAGAGTTATACCATGTGTACCTTCCTAACTCTGAAGTTGACTCCTGGAACGTAGTCCTAAATTCCTGGGGGAAACCTACAGAGCTCATTAACTGCCTGCACACAGCAGCTCTCCATATGTTAAACAGTGCAGAATTCACTTTTATGGTTATTTCAGCAATAAAGTGCACAAAAATAAGAAATTAACTATGGCTACTGCAGGAAGCTCAGCTGCTACTACCACCACTTCAGGCTGACTTACCTACAGCAAGAGACCAGTGTCATAATCTATTGCTCCTCCTATGTCAGCTTCATGGCCACAGCTTTTGTGTAAGACTCAGGAAAGCACATGCCCATTTCTTGGGTGGTTTGTTTCCTCTTTGGCTGTGGTGGGGCAGGTAAGCCTGCCTGGCTTTCTCTATCTCTCTGAGCAAACAGCAAAGTCACCTGTTTTTCCCTCTTCTGTTGACATAAATTAAACAATTACTAACATTCACAAACCTTCCACTTACCTTCATGATGTTTTGAAGTTAGGACAACGTATTTTGCACCTGAAGCCTTTAGAATGTCTGCCCACTGGTTGGGATCAAAGAATTCTGCTGTGAACAGTGGCCCAAAATCATCGTAACTGAAGCCAGGTGGGTAATTTGCCTCCATAAATTTCACATAGGGCTCTCTCTTTTCCTTCTGCCAGTACCACCTACAGAATACAGAACAAAACATGTCTGCTGACATATTTTTAGACAAAGATAATAGAACTGAAATAATCAACTCCTATGAGTTAACACCAAGAGGCAGAGCCATTGCAGGTTCACGACACTGGCAACAAGACAAAATTCTTCCAGAACAGTATTAATTATCAAAGATTTCCATCTCTCTGTCCTATTTGCTCATGCTCTACATCTTTGAATCACTCCCTTTTGAAAAGGTCCCAGGATTTCCTTTGAAGCAATGAAAAAGCAGCTACATTTTGAGAATGACAATCTTGTTTAGTACCCAAATCCCAAAACTACACTGGAGAGCACATGCAGACAGTCCTTGCAAGCAGCTCAGGTGGCATGAGAAATGCTCTTTTCCTGGACTAACATGGCTCACCCTCCTCAAGCCTCACATATTAGCTATCAGGCATCACTGCTCTGCACCCCACACTGCAACTACTGCCACCCACAAACATGTGGGCCAGCAACTTTACTTCTCCTCCCATCTTGAGTCCTCTATGCCAAATGCAGCTGGGTGACCCAATGCCCACGGGCCCAGGGCAGGAGAGAGCTGTGACCAGTGTACTGCAGCCACTGCACATGTGAGGCTTGGAAGCAAAGGTGCCCTACTAGAAGGCAGGTCCTCCAACAACCACCTGCCCCTGCAAGAACCCCACACACTAAAAAATGCACCTCTGTCACAGGCTCTAACATACAGGTAGACATCTACCTACCTACCAGTGCACATGGATTTAGCATCTGGAAGGAAAAATAAGCTGATGATCTCTTTTTGCATCTCACCTCGCAAAGATGGGGACTTCCTGCACAAACAGCCTCATTGCTGGAGGCCTTCTAAGAACAACATATGATGTGACTGCTACTGCTTATAGAGAAAAGAGTCTGCAAGCATTCACCTGACAACCAGCAAAAATCCTGCTGGCAAATTTAGACATACATGCAAACACATTGTAAATGATTGTAAGTGAAGGAATAAAACAGACAAGAATCTGAATGTTTGAAATGTGTTTCCTGTCCTGAGCTAGACTCTGACCTCAGTCCTGCAAGACCACAGTAACTGCATGGATATTGTTGTAACCTTCCCAAACAGACTTCAGCATAAACCAATACAATCTCTAGCAGCCAACAGGGGAAAAAAATAGAAGAAAGAGGTCGAGACAGCTTTGCTCATTGAAAGAACCTGGGGGGAGATAATCCAACAACAAAAAACCAAAACAGACAAACCCTACACCCAAAAAATCCCAATCCAAACAACCTCTGATTTTAAAGTATGCCATTGCATAAATAAACAGGTATAATCCCTGCCTCTCTCCCTTTGTCACACGGTTTGCTAACATGACTTCTACACTGACATGATGAGATTCTAGAAACATCCTTACCAAGGCTGTGCAGCCCTGAGGGAAAGAAGACAGGATGGGTGATAACAGTTTATGGCCTTCCATTTGAAGCTGCTAACACAGGACCTCAGTCAGCTGACTTCACATGCTGCCAGAGGGCCCTGAAGCAGCTCTGCACTTCCACGTGCGTAAGGATAGGAGGCTATAGGAATATAAAAAACAACTTCATCAACTACATTAGAGAGTTCTGGATTCATTTTATAACAGCAACAAAAACCAAATGCTTGATCTTGAATGTGTGTGTCACGCATCAGATCACGGTACTCAGGCCTGAACCAAAACCTATCTCTGTCCCTCACCAAAAGTAATTGATCAGTAAATGGAGTCTACATTAAAAAACTGTGAAAACCTTGAACATGACTCTGAAAAGAACAGGCAAAATATTGTCAGAAAACAGTGCCTGGTTTAGATCTATGTTGGTGTGTTTTGTGACACACAGCTGCTCTAATCTTCATATTCTAAATGAAAATGTGACTCACTTGAGGTCACACAGGAAATACTTGGTAGTGCATGGAAAGAAGACAGCAAAAACAAGCTTAAAGCCAAAAAAAGGATTTATTGAGCCTCCAAACTAAAATTACTTAAAGGATCAGAGCTCTGGGGTCTCTTGAGTGGCCAGCACTCAAACAAAAATAATAAAAAGTAAGAAAACAATCTGCAGCACAAAATGTGCAAAAGAAAACAGCAGTTTGCCAAGCAAGGACAGTGAGTGATGGGCTGCTGTGCTCCCCACAAAGCCACTGTGCTCCAGCGGCTGCACAAGGCTGCTCCAGGGGTTGGGAGATCCTGTGCCTGTTCCCACACGGAGAGCCCTTCACCCCTCCCGTCGTGGTGGTCCTGCACAGGTCTCCTTCTGCCACCCAACCAAGTGCCTCCTGGATCAACGCCGGGCAAAGCACTTCATTCAGCTCTACGAGCGCTCTGCTTGATTTAGTTACATCAACAACTACCATTTCCCAGGTTTGAATCAAAACTTAGCAAGTTTTCCTATGAACAGACAGACGGACAGACAGACCAGAAGCACACCAAACTCTGCTTCCATCTCAA
>NW_008655396.1:0-235 GCF_000695815.1 Acanthisitta chloris | reverse complement strand
CCCCAGCCGGGCGGTGCCGGGACAAAAGGTTATCCCTGCCGTGACCCTCCCCTGGGCAGCCTGTCATCTGCACCTGGAACACCGGAGCCACCCGCTTACTTTCCAAGTGCAAACGCATTTCAAACGCTTCCAGCGAAATTCCGGCACCACCTCCGACGCCGAACGCGTCCGCGGATTGGTCCCACAGCAGAGGCGGCAGCACAGAGCGTTCCTCGTCAGGAAAGGCTGTGACCGC
>NW_008655395.1:125273-127978 GCF_000695815.1 Acanthisitta chloris | reverse complement strand
GCGCTGTGTCATCCGACCGCCGCTCAACGGGGACTCCATCACCGAGTACGAAGTGGGCGTCTGCGAAGGTGAGAGGCGGCGGGACATCATCCATCCGTCTATCCATCCATCCCTCGGGGTGGGGTACCCTTGGGCGGCGGGAAGGGAAGGAGGGTACACGAGCGCCTAAGGCGCCTGTCCCGTCTGCGAGCTTGTCTTTCAATCCTCCCTGCTTAAAAAACCCACCCCTATTTAGAAGTTTTACTCTTAATTTTCATATCCTAAACTTCCAGGCGCTACCAATTCTCCCTTCCCATAGCGCTTCACTGGTTCGCTAATAGCTTATGCCAGCTACTTATGCCCAGCTGAAATTCCTTGATAAGGGATTCGGGAAGGGTTTGGCAGTTGGAGATCGACGGAGGTCAGTCGTGCACATATGATGCCCGTTCCGGATTCTCTCCTCTCTAAGGAAACAACAAAGGCTGATCATCTGTTGTAAAGTTTTCCTTCCTGTTCCTGTCACTTAATATCTCCCCGCCTGTCCTGCTCGGTATATGATGATAAGGGATGTCTTTTTCCCTGTTGGAGCATCAAGGGGGTGGGAAAATTCCCCGTGGCAGAACTCCTCTCAAAGTCACTTCTGCTTCCTGCCAGCTGCTTTTGAGGTGATGAGTTGGTGTGAAATGCAAGAGGAGTTTACCTTCCCTTCTTTTTTTTTTTTTTTAATCTGTCAGAGTTGCTAAGATTTATATATGTTATGATTTAACAAAAGGCCACAGCCAGATTTTTAGTCTTTCTCTTATACCTCTAGACTCGTTTTTCCTCAAGTTAAAGGAAAACATGGCACAGTAAAGGCATTACAAATAACCAGTAGTTTGGGATATGTATAAATGTGTGTGTGACTCAGAGTGGGAGCTTCGACCGTTCTGGAAAAGGAGATGGAAGTGGTCTCCTCTCGGCGGGTAGAGGGCAGTAGAAAGTCCAGAGTGTTGATGAGGCGGCATCGGTCCAAAAAACCTTGCATTTAAAATGAGGCACTATTTTGAGAAAGCTAAACCTGTTCATTTTTAGTGGACAACTGACCTTTGTCCTGGGGCTTGTTATTAGTTTAAAATTCCATTTCCCTCCATAACAGATGAATTGCAGACCACAGCAGAGCAGGGTAGTGTGTCCTGCCCGTGCTACAACCAATGCCATCAGCCTCTGTAGTTGGTGTTTGGGTAGAACGAGCTCCAGGGTTAAAAGCTGTGTTGTTAAACAATTGAAAAGGGCCCTAAACTGTTTGGGAGACCTTGGTTGAGACAATGTTCTGATATGTACATTGCTGTAGTCTCTTTCTCTTATATTTAGTAAATATTGGAAAAGTTTTCCTAAATAGAAAAGTACAAGCAAAACATACCTGGTTTTGGAGGAGTTTCTCTTGTGTGTTTTCAAGTAAAAGCTTGGCTAAAACAGCTTTCCTTCTTCCCTTTCATTAAAAGAACTAAAAGCCTGCAGTCATTAAATGCCTTAATGTTCCATCTCCCTTACTATATCGCAGTACGGATGGACGTCTCTGGCAGTTTAGGAGTATTTCATTCCTTTGAAGTGATGCAATCTGTACATTGCTGTAGTTCAACTCATAACACGTCCCATCTACTGTTGAAAATAGTATGAAGCATTTGTTGGCAAGATTGCATTTCAATTAATGTTGTGGTTAGGAACTAGTTCCAGCTGTCCTTATAGGAATAGTCAGGGAGATAAGTTATCTATTTAATTTTCATTCTCCTAAATGAAAAGCAACTGAGCTGAACTGTCAGGCTAATAAATAGTCCTGGAATACCTATTACTGAATTGTCAGGAAACTGCCTCATTCTAAGGAACAGAAGTAATGTGTGGTTCTTTGTGGTGTGTGCTGTGCACAAGAGGTGGCAGCAGGGATAAAAGAGGACTTAATGTACTGCCTCTGATCACAAAACCGAGGTTGATTAGCTCTGGTTTTTTGATCGTGATGACCTAAACAGTTGTGCACAGGCACATGTGCAACGGGCTAGGCTGGTGATGCCTAATGTGTGAGTAGTACTAAGCCATGCCTTTATCCATTAACAGAGTAAAGGCTGCCTTTTTTTTTTTTGTTGTTGTTGTCTTGTCTACTCAGGGTGCAAACCCTTTACTACCCCAGTTCAGGGAGAAGAAAACTCAAGTGTCTTACAGAACTGTGTGAATAGAAATTGTTTTTACTCTCCTTCCTGTCTGTAGCGCTTTCGCTGCGGTTTTTTACACTGAAATGACCCCTACTGGCTACAATTATAAGCATTTTTCCCTAGCACTTTTGAAGCTTCAGCGGTGTCCTGTTTCAGAGTATCAACACATATTAGGCTAAAGAAAACTGAGAGCTCGAACAGCAACAGGTAGAAATACTTGTCTGTTAACTTAGTTTTAGTATTTAACACGCTTGACATAAGTGAGTTCTATAACACCTGATGGAGAAGTCTCCATGACGTCTGGTACTGGTTGCTTCTCTTTCTGAAATTACAAATGCACTATTCTTTGTTAAGGCACTGTTTAGTAATGAATTCTGTTGCTGATTCTGAGATTTTCTTTCTTTATCCTTCTAAAACCTGAAGGAAGTTCTTGTTCATTTCACCACCAACCTGTTCCTGTTCTAAGGCTCCATTTGTTTTATTATCCTGAATGCAGTTATATTCTTAGTGAATAATAATTCTGAGGTCAGCTTCCCCTGGTGT
>NW_008655395.1:118366-125244 GCF_000695815.1 Acanthisitta chloris | reverse complement strand
CGACTTCGCACACCTCCAGCATCTCTTGGCTTTACAGGGATGCTGCTGGGTTGGTTCAATGAGGTGTTGCGACCCTACAGCCCCTTCCAAACACTAAGCATTGAGAAGTTTTGAGTGCAAAGCAGGGACTGCCCTTGGGATCTGCCTTTAAAGGTAGTCCTAGAGCCACCACTGGATTAAACTGAAGTTGTTCAGAAACACCTTAGCTGTAGCTTCTGCAGCTGGGCAGACCTCTGTCTTTCTGAGGGTTTGGAGAGCCTTGGAAAAAAGAAGTCTGATTACTCTGTGAAGGCATTTCTTATGATTGCTCTTTTCTTGTCAGTTTCCATGTTTCCCTGTTTTCTGATGCTATTAGGTGAAGAGGCCTAGATTCCTTATGAAACTCTTCAAAGGCATATATATATATGTAGGATATAATACAGTTTTCTGATGCTATTAGGTGAAGAGGCCTAGATTCCTTAAAACTCTTCAAAGGCATATATATATATATGTAGGATATAATACGGAAATTGAGCTGAAATTATTTTTGCGTAATAGAAACACAAGGTTTTGTGATGTATTTGAAATGCACAGTTAACAAAACTCCTAGTCTCATTGTGTTCTTAGGTTCCTTTTAGAATATACCTTCATATGAATAAGTCTCTTGGTAGACATCAAAAGAAGGGGCTTCTGTGCCACTAGCTTACCAATAATTGTATGGTTTTGGTCGATTGTTTTGTTTTTAGTGGCATTTGAGTGTGGGGGTATTTTTATTTTTGGCAGGGGGATACAGCAATAACTGTATTTTTGCTTATTGTAGCTAGTATAAGGCTTTCCTTGAATACTTGAGGCTTGTCTGCCTAGAGCATAGCTTCTGAACTGGGGTTCTCTTGGGACCAGGAGAAAGCTGCTGTAGCAGATTTTAGGCAAGTATCAGGAAGTAGGTGGGTTATCTCTTAGCACAATGGCAGAAGCTTGCTTTACTGTGGCTAGTCCTAGACTCATTTACTGAACTGCAGCTTTTTGGGAACTTGGAGCTTTACAGTCTGACTCCTTGTTGGGACAAGCTGGGAGAGCTTGGATGTGTTCAGTCCCTCTCCCTACCTTCAAGCCTACTATGCACTAGTTTTCCTGCCTTAGAGATATGTAAAGGCACAGTATATTGTATATAACCAAAGCGCAGTGAAACTGGAGCTGAAGAGAAGAAATGAATCTTTGAAAACCTAGTTTTTTCAAAATTTGGAGGAGGAAATTTTGTTTTGTTTGGGCATAGGTTACATGTATGCTAACAGAGTTCTTTCCTGCTTGTCTGAAGTAAGAACAGGCTTGCCAGTATTTTTATCACAAGTAGTTCTGATGCTTGTAACTTCTAGTACCCTTGGGAGAACCTTGTTTTCAATCGTTTTCAGTCCTGTGCTCTCTATCCAGTGGGTCAAGGGACCCAGAGTCCTCAACTTGATGCCTTGTCTTCAGACAGACCTCTATACAACATGCTTGGCTTCTTGCCTGTGATGCAGTCTGGATCAGGCAGTCTCTTGCTTGAGCACAAGTTACTAAAGTTCAAGTAATTTAGAAGTTGCATGTGGGCAACCCAGTTGTTACATCTGTTTAGACTGGAACAGCGTTGCCAGATTTATTAACTTTTTATTTGGTTGTTGGTTTTGGGTTTTTTTTGTTGTTGTTTTGTTTATGTACTGGATGGCTAGGGAAATATTCAAGTGGTTCTGATGGCCATACGTGTAAAGAGAACTTCCTCCACTAACATCAAGTGTTAGAACTGATGATCTAGTTGGGGACTTCATCAGTATTAAGTGGGGCACCAAATGGTTGTTGGGATGAAGGCAGTCAAAATACTTCATTCAAAGTCTGTCCTCAATCCAGACTATCATGGAGACAAATGGAAAAACTATTCATGTTGTCAAAAAAAATGGTCACAAAAAATGGTGAACATGCGAAACTGGAATGAGGAGTACTTTGATGGTGAATGTTCACCTAGTCTTGATCAAATGTAACAGTCCCCATCCTCTACTCCTTCTCTCACCCGCCCCACCCTGCCCCAAAAAAGAGTAGGAGCATTCTGACTTTGTACACATGGGCTGGATAATTTATAAGCTATTTCTACTCTGTATCCTGTCGAATGCAGACATCTCAGCATCGGTAAGAACATGTAACTTTGAGTGTGGCATGGAATTTGAATTGGATCAGGCGCTTATTTGACTTGGAAATGCTTTCCTTTCTGTTTCTGGGCATCATGTTTTGATTTTAGCAATGACTTGCTTCTAGTATTTCAACAAAAATGAAATGGAACAGTCTAACAGATATGAGGAGGGATATTGATGCAGGAATTGGTAAGCTTTTGCTGTTGCGGATCAGCACAGTTAGTTTAAAACTAGAAATCTCACTGTGGATAGACTGAGTAGTACTAAATCCTTTACCTTCTTTAGGAGTAATATTGTTTAGTTTTGGTTTTTTTTAAACCTTGCAGAAGCATCCTCTGCTTACATGAAGTTTTCCACATAGAAAGTGATTATTTCATCAGGTTCCTCAAAATCATGCTGCCTATAAAGATTATTTTTTTTAACTACCTTCAAACTTGCCCCTGGGCATGTTTGCTGGTTTAAATATCGTCTAATTGATTCAAGGATTCTTGCATAATTTAACTTCTTGCCTAGTACTTAGTCAACCAAAATGTCATTTTACTGACAGGCATATTATGTAATAATTAATCCATTAATATGGTTCAAAAATGCTTTCCTCTTCCCCTCCTTCCCTGCTCCCTCCTTCAAAGGTTCTTCATCTCAGTAAGTAAAGTTTATAGCATCTTACAGACAGAACCAAATGTTTCTCTGTTTTAAAGGATGAAATGCTTTGGAGAGGTGACCTATTAAATGTCTCTTGTGACTTATAAACTGCTTCCATTTGAGACTGCATTTAATCCACAGGGAATGTAAACTTGGAAATAGTGAACTCAGGATTTTGCCTGAGACTTTGAATGACACCAGTTGTGTAGTCTGACAGTATTGGAATTTGGAAAATGACAGATACTGACATAAAAAGCTTATGTATATGGAGAAACTTACCAACATAAACTAAGATGGGAAGATAACTTTGGATAAAGGCTATCTAGATTAAATTCCACATAAGCATACGGATTAAAAGATGGTCCCTGAGGGAGCTCTTGTCTAAACAGACTAGTTTGGCCTTGTTTGGGGGAAGTAAGCCCCTAGTAATGTTTTGAGATGAATGGATGCAGTTCACACCTTTACCAGAGGCAATATTCAATCCCCAGCAGATTTCACTGGGTATACTGGGTACTTAACTTCAGAATCTGCAAATCGTGTTAACGCGTTGTGGGGCATGAGAGTGCAGGTCTTTAATAAGAAAACTAATAGGGCAACACAGGATTGAGAACAAGAGGAAAAGAACTGTCTCACAGGCATGCAGCAATTCCCATGTTCTTACTCATTTCCCGGGCTTTAAGCCTTATATGCCCAGCTACTGTGATACTGTCAGGCTTCAGTTGTTGGATGGGGTTTTTATTATTTGTTTGTTTGTGTTGGTTTTGGTTTTTTATTAGTGAGAAATCTAGCAAGTGTAATGTTTCTGAATCCAAGACAGCCTATGCTGTTAGGTCACTTATCCTTAAAATGAGCTAAATTTCAGTGTTTTGCTACAGGCTGTGTTGTACTCTCTTCTGAACTTTGTCAGAAAGGCTGGGTGTGTGCCTGTGGAGGTATTTCTTCCCCTCACTGATAGGATGTTGATAAAAAGCTGGGGTCATACTGATACTGGTGTTTATGTGTGCTAATGTAAAATGTGCTGTTTTCATAACAGAAATGCCAAATTTGATGTCTCTCTCCAATGCAGGTTTTAGAAAAAGAAAAAAGGCTTGAGGCTAATTCTAAATCTAGGGCAGAGTTTTTCCTGTAGTCTTCTGTGACTAAGAAACTGGGTGCAATTCCTCTGAAACATCTTGCAATTATGGTGTTCAGTGATGCTGCATTAATGACTGGGGGGGAAAGTGGCAAAATATTTAGGATATCGGGTTTCTTCTAATAGCATGGACTGTTCTTGGTATAGGTTGGTTTATTCATAGCCCTGTTCCAGAATTTGTCATTGGCAAAACTTTTCCTGTCAGCTTTGCCTCTGCCTAGCAGCTTCAGCAAGCTGCCAGCCAACTACTTGTTTGCAGTGAAGCTGATGCGTGCTGCTGTGCATGCAGGCTTCTCAAGTGTGTGGGTGCAGAGTGCAACTTGGACAAAAAAAATTGGAATTTTAGCCTCCTATGGAAAATGGTTGTGAAGGTTTGGCCCTTTCCTGAGGCTTTAGCAATTATTTTTGTAAAGAGTTTTCATTTTCTAGAGCTAGAGGAAAAATCTGCTAGGACAGCTGAAACTCTGCTGTCTGTGCTTGTTCTAATCAGGGGGCTGTTGGCAGAGGCTCTTTGACCATTTACATGCTGGGACACCATGTAGTATTTTCTGTCAGCTACTTACCCACAAGACATGGTTCTGGTCATAAGATTAGAATAATTTATTTCTAAGTCTTTTTTTTTTTTTAGGGGTGTAAACGGGTAGGGGTCAGGCTTCAGAACTAATTATTTATCATTTCAGACCATCTTTGGGGAAGAAGGCTGTTGGAAGTACCATTCAGTTTTGTTGTGGGGAGCCCTAATAGTGAAAGCCATAAAAACCCAAAAGCCAAGCAAAACACTCCTCCCCACCCCCTGCCACCCCTCCCTTCCATCCGAGAAGCAAAGTGGGTGAATATTCCAAACCATGGGGAAGGGAAAACTAAAACTTGAAATAGCTGTCCACATCACATGCTTCACTTTTCCATTTATCTCCTTGCCTTCCTCAAGGCTTCTGTGGAGTTTCTGATAATTGAGTGGAAAGCTGGTCTGTTTAAATATTTTCTGCATTCCTTAGTATGAAATAATTGTCTTCAGACACATGCAGGGCTGCAACAGTGCAAATCTTTCTCACTGTATTGAGGATTTGATCACCTGAGATACACTAGTTTGGATATGATAAAGCAGGCAGTCAGATTTGGGGCAAGCCTTACATGTATGGTGTCCCTGAGATACCTAAATATTGTGGTACAGTTTTGCTTACTAGCTTTGACTAGAAAATTTCTCAGGAGGCTGCAAAGCCCTTTTGTACTGCTGTACATTCCACATTAAGATTTGGACTTGTAAAGTGGACCCTTCCAAAAGGTGGAAAAAATGCTTTCTCACAAAACTCTCAGCTGTGTGTCTTACAATAAAAGTTTCTGCTGGCTGTGGTCCTTGAATCATGACTTCAGTGAAGGAATAAGTTGCGAGAGGACTGAAGCCAGTACATGAGCTCAAACTCACTTCAAGGCTGGTCTTCTTTTCTGCTGCTTTTCAAGGTCCAGGGATGGGTTTCAAGCATTCCTTAGTGGTGATTAGTCATTTCTATTGTTCAGCTCCTCCAAAACATGAGTTTCCTTTCCATCGTTCTTTTTTTCCTGTTCAAAGAGAAGCCAAAGCCTGCTAGCAAGAAGTATTTCCTTTTTTTTTTTTTTTTTTACATTTTATTTTAGCAAGTATGTAAAGTCCTTTCAGAGTCTCATGCCATCTTAATGAATGCCACTGATTTGGAGATGCTGTTGTGTATACCATTGTGCTGGAGTGGCAGGGCTCAGACCTCGAGTCTGGTTTGATGGAAGAGCCTCTGAAAGGTTTCCCTCCTAATTCCCAGAGGGCAGTACCAGTCTCAGTAAGGATTGCTTCTGTGTCACTGTAAAACCCTTCTCTCTCCTCCTTCAAATGCAGGGTTGAAAAGGATGTGAGTCTATAAGATGTGACTTTGAGTATATCACTTTCAGATCTGCAAGGTATCTTATGGTGTCTTTGCTCTTTCAGCATCCTGACAACGATGTGTCATGCTTTAAAAAGGCAGAAATAGCTGAGTAACTTGCTGCAGTTAAATGTAAATTAGGGGAGTTCATTCAATTTGCTCCAGTTAAAGTGCGGGTAAACAGTAGGGGGTAAATACAAGATTATTGTGAGTGCAGTATTTTATTTTCAACAGTGATACTCTAGTGACAATTTCAGTGTGGTGTTTGCTGGTTTGAGATGATGCATTATTTCTGTCTATGGTTTTCCAAATAATAGCTGATATTCATTAAATGTCCAGAAAGAAGAAGGGTTGGGGCACAAAAGAGAAGTTTCTCTGGTGGGCAGAAGAAATTGGGAACTTGAAGGAAGAGAAAGCAAAAATGTTAGCAATGGAGAAGTCTCTGAAAGTGTTTCCTTGTACTTTTAGCTTGCACCTGTTTTGAGATGATCCTTTGCATATGGGGACAATAAATGCAACTAGCGTGAAGTACTGTGTGCCTTAAAAATAAGGCTTAAAGTTAGTTTCTCAGTTGCATGCTTTTCTAAAAACACAAGCAGTTCTTCAGGTGAAGAAGACAAATGGTTCAGTCGTGAGCATTGTGCCTTGCATGCTGCTGTGGTGCTGTGTTGTGAGTGCTGGTATGTAGGATTTAGCAGTGAAGAAGTGATGGAATGCTGCTTACCAGAGACATATTTCTCAGACTGTTTCCCAGACTGGACCTGTTTAAGGACCTCTTGTTCAACTTGTTAATGCCTTAATCCTCTTCCCTACTTTAGATGCATGCTATGACAGGACTTGGGAGTTCAGAAATCCAGATCAGTACATGAATTTTTAGCAAGCTGAAACATTTGCTTTGCAGAAAGCAAGTGATTATACAAATGATGGGGAAAAAAAAAGTAAAAAAAAAAATCTGGATTTCATGTGAAGTCTCTCCTCCCATGGCTTCCTTATGCTATGAAAGCACACTTAGAAGAATTAAAAAGATATTATGTTCAAGACTTAACTTTGATCTGAGTAAATGCAGAACTACTTTGT